>NC_092234.1:69176472-69421472 GCF_036320965.1 Panulirus ornatus
GAAATGAGATGTTTGAGGACAATGTGTGGTGTGAGGTGGTTTTATCGAGTAAGTAATGTAAGGATAAGAGAGATGTGTGGAAATAAAAAGAGCGTGGTTGAGAGAGCAGAAAAGGGTGTTTTGAAATGGTTTGGGCACATGGAGAGAATGAGTGAGGAAAGATTGACCAAGAGGATATATGTGTCGGAGGTGGAGGGAACGAGGATAAGTGGGAGACCAAATTGGAGGTGGAAAGATGGAGTGAAAAAGATTTTGAGTGATCGGGGCCTGAACATGCAGGAGGGTGAAAGGCGGGCAAGGAATAGAGTGAATTGGATCGATGTGGTATACCGGGGTTGACGTGCTGTCAGTGGATTGAATCAGGGCATGTGAAGCGTCTGGGGTAAACCATGGAAAGTTGTGTGGGGTCTGGATGTGGAAAGGGAGCTGTGGTTTCGGGCATTATTGCATGACAGCTAGAGCCTGAGTGTGAACGAATGGGGCCTTTGTTGTCTTTTCCTAGAGCTACCTCGCACACATGAGGGGGGAGGGGGTTGGTATTCCATGTGTGGCGAGGTGGCGATGGGAGTGAATAAAGGCAGACAGTGTGAACTGTGTGCATGGGTATATATGTATGTGTCTGTGTGTGTATATATATGTGTACATTGAGATGTATAGGTATGTATATTTGCGTGTGTGGACGTGTATGTATATACATGTGTATGGGGGTGGGTTGGGCCATTTCTTTCGTCTGTTTCCTTGCGCTACCTCGCAAACGCGGGAGACAGCGACAAAGCAAAAAAAAAAAAAATGAAATATATTTTTTTTTCATACTATTCGCCATTTCCCGCGATAGCGAGGTAGCGTTAAGAACAGAGGACTGGGCCTTTGAGGGAATACCCTCTCACCTTTTCATTACTTACTCGATCAAACCACCTCACACCACATATTGTCCTCAAGCATCTCATTTCCAGCACATCCACCCTCCTCACCACAACTCTATCTATAGCCCACGCCTCGCAACCATATAACATTGTTGGGATCACTATTCCTTCACACACGCCCATTTTTGCTTTCCAAGATAACGTTCACGACTTCCACACATTTTTCAACGCTCTCAGAACATTAGGGTTGAGGGTCAAGTCAATTGGAAGGTAAGTTTGAATGGACAAGAACTGGAGGGAGTAAAGTATTTTAGATATCTGGGAGTGGATCTGGCAGCGGATGGAACTATGGAAGCGGAAGTGAATCATAGGGTGGGGGAGGGGGCGAAAATTCTGGGAGCCTTGAGGAATGTGTGGAAGTCGAGAACATTATCTCGGAAAGCAAAAATGGGTATGTTTGAAGGCATAGAGGTTCCAACAATGTTGTATGGTTGCGAGGCGTGGGCTATGGATAGAGTTGTGCGCAGGAGGATGGATGTGCTGGAAATGAGATGTTTGAGGACAATATATGGTGTGAGGTGGTTTGATCGAGTAAGTAACGTAAGGGTAAGAGAGATGTGTGGAAATAAAAAGAGCGTGGTTGAGAGAGCAGAAGAGGGTGTTTTGAAATGGTTCGGGCACATGGAGAGAATGAGTGAGGAAAGATTGACCAAGAGAATATATGTGTCGGAGGTGGAGGGAACGAGGAGAAGAGGGAGACCAAATTGGAGGTGGAAAGATGGAGAGAAAAAGATTTTGTGTGATCGGGGCCTGAACATGCAGGAGGGTGAAAGGAGGGCAAGGAATAGAGTGAATTGGAGCGATGTGGTATACCGGGGTTGACGTGCTGTCAGTGGATTGAATCAAGGCATGTGAGGCGTCTGGGGTAAACCATGGAAAGCTGTGTAGGTATGTATATTTGCGTGTGTGGACGTATGTATATACATGTGTATGGGGGTGGGTTGGGCCATTTCTTTCGTCTGTTTCCTTGCGCTACCTCGCAAACGCGGGAGACAGCGCCAAAAAAAAAAAAAAAAAAATATATATATATATATATATATATATATATATATATATATATATATATATATATATATATATATATATATATATATATATATATATATATATATATATATATATATACATATATATATATATATATATATATATATATATATATATATATATATATATATATATATATATATATATATATATATACACACACAAACATATACATATATTCACATGTTTCATAATGCCTTTATTCATTCTCGTCGCCACCCCGCCACACATGAAATAACACTCCCCTCCCCTTGCACGCGCACGAGGTAGCGCTAGGAAAAGACACCCAGGGCCACATTCGTTCACACTTAGTCTCTAGCTGTCATGTATAATGCACCGAAGCCATAGCTCCCTTTCCACATCCAGGCCCCACAAAACTTTCCATGGTTTATTCTAGACACTTCACATGCCCTGTTTCAATCCATTGACAGCACGTCGACCCCAGTACAGCACATCGTTCTAATTCACTATATTCCTTGCACCTATTAACCCCCCTCTATGTTCAGGCCCCGATCGCTCAAAATCTTTTTCACTCCATCTTCCCACCTCCAATTTGGTCTTCCACTTCTCTTCGTTCCCTCCACCTCTGACACATCCTCTTTGTCAATCTTTCCTCACTAATTCTCTCCATGTGACCAAACACACCCTCTTCTGCTCTCTCAACCACATTCTTTACTACCACACATCTCTCTTACCCCTTCATTACTTACTTGATCAAATCACTTCATACCGCATATTGTCCTCAAACATCTCATTTCCAACACATCCACCATCCTCCGCACAACCCTATCTATAGCCCACTACTCGCAACCATATAACATTGTTGGAACCACTATTCCTTCAAACACACCCATTTTTGCTTTCCGAGATAACGTTCTCGCCTTTCCACACATTCTTCAATGCTCCCAGAACCTTTGCTCCCTCACCCACCCTGTGACTCACTTCCGCTTCCATGGTTCCATCCGCTGCCAAATCCACTCCCAGATATCTAAAACACTCCACATCCTCCAGTTTTTCTCCATTCAAACTTACCTCCTAATTGACTCGTCCCTCAACCCTACTGTACCTAATAACATTGCTCTTATTCAGATTTACTCTCAGCTTTTTTCTTTCACACACTTTACCAAACTCAGTCACCAGCTTCTGCAGTTTCTCACCCGAATCAGCCCACCTAGCGCTTCCCCGCGCCCGTACGGGGGGAGGGATGTGTCATTTTATGAGTGGCGGGATGGCGACGGGAATGAATAATGGGAGCAAGTATGAATTATGTACATGTGTAGATATGTATATGTCTATATATGTATATATATGTATACGTTGAAAAGTATAGGTATGTATATGTGCGTGTGTGGACGTATATGTATATACATGTGTATGTGGGTGGATTTGGCCATTCTTTCATCTGTTTCCTTGCACTACCACGCTAACGCGGGAGACAGTGACAAAGTATGAATATATTCATTTGTGGCGGGGTGACAACGAGAATGGATAAAGGCAGCAATTATGAATATGTACATGCGTATATGTATACATGTATGTATACATTAAAATGTGTAGGTATGTATATGTGCATGTGTGGATGTTTATGTATATACATGTGTATTTGGATGGGTTGGGCTATTCTTTCGTCTGTTTCCTTGCGCTCCCTCGCCGATGCGGGAGATAGCGACTATGGAAGGAAGTTTTGGAACGATGGTACGTGCTGGCAGATTCTAATGTTGGCAGTGTAGTGGGCCGAACTGTTCGATGTTGGCAAGTGCACACCTCAGGAAATGTTGGCCGGTGTCCTGGTCTGCTGTGAGCTACACTCCGTCCCGACCCTATAACTCCCTCAGAGCTCCTTTACAGATGCTCCTCCTAGGCTTAAATAATGGCTCCTCCTGAGCTCTTATATTGAGGTTCCTCCTGGTCTCCTATACATAGAGGCTCCTCCTGGGCTCCTGTATAGAGGCTCCTCCAGGCCTCCTATATATAGAGGCTCCTCCTGGGCTTCTATATAGAGGCTCCTCCTATGCTCCTATATAAAGGCTCCTCCTGTGGCTCCTTTATAAAGGTTCCCCTTGTGTTCCTGTATAGAGCATCCTCCTGAGCTCCTTTATAAAGGCTTCTCCTGAGTTCCTGTATAGTCTCTTCTGAGGCCCTTTATAAAGGTCCCCTCTGGGCTTCCTAAAAAAGGCTCCTCCAGAAATCCTTTATAAATGCTCCTCCTGGGATCCTTTATAATGCTCCTTGTCAGCTGCTCTATAGAGCCTTCTCCTGGGCTCCTTTATAGAGAATCTTCCTGGTTTCCTTTAGAGAGGCTCCTTCAGAGCTCCTATGTATAGGCTCCTCCTGAGCTCCTACATGTAGGCTCCTCCTGAGCCCCTTTTTAAGAAATATAGTCTTAGGCTCCTATGTAAAGGCTCTTTCATGCAGGCTCCTTCATAAATTCTTCTAGAATATAAGAAGGAGTCCTCCTAGTACTCTATCATGAAGCTTCCTTCTGGTTTCTTTTATGCAGGTTCATCCTTAGTGCCTTTACTGACCTTCATCCTGGTGTCTTTCATTAAGGTTGCTCGTGTATTCCTTTATAAAGGCTTTACTGGAGTTCTATCTTTGTCTCTTCCTGGACAACTTAACTAAGGCTACCTTGGTCTCCTGTGTAATGAGGTCCTTCAAAAAGGTTCCTCTTAAGTTTCCTTTGGAAGGTTCCTTATGGGCTCCTCTCTATAAGAATCATGTATAAAGGATCCTCCTAGGATTCCTTTACTAAGGTTCCTCCCAGGCTCTACATGGCCTCTCCTAAATTCCTGCATACAGGATCCTCCTGAAACTCCCCATTAAACACTCTCTCTGGAACTCCCTTATAAAGGTTCCTCCTAGAACTTTTTCATAAAGGCTCCTACTGAAACTCCCTTAAAAAGGTACCCTTATCAATGCTTCTACTGGAACTCCAAGGGTTACTTTTCATCCCATTTTACCAAAACATCCACCTGGAGTTCCTTTATAAAGGCTCCCTCTAAGTCTCCTTTTATAGAATCAGCACGACACAAGTTTTGTCCAAATCCACTCCTCTGTGTATGCCTGATGCTTTTAAAATCTTTGTGGCATATTGTTCGTGGATGCAAATTCCAGCATTGGAAATGTCGCTCCAGTCTCCCACTTCTCTGTTTCAATATTATTTCCATTTTGCTCAAAGTGGAGTCGGCTGCCTGCACGAATATACCAGTGAGTTGTAAGTTTACAAGTTCTTTTTCTGTTGTGGAAACAGATGTACAAAATCCAGTATTTTGAGCCTGGATTACAGATAGCCGAACGATATTTTAATCGGGATCATAGTACAAAATAAAGTCATTCATTTACACCTTATGTTTATTTGATTGATTTACCAATAATCATGTCTTATTTACCAGAATATTTACTGACATTTTCTGCGTTTCTCTTAAATAACCGGGTCAGCATTTTCTTCCTACTTCCTGGGCGCAATAGAGTGTAATCTAGATTTATCATATCTCCAGCGACAGACTCTTAAGATACCAAGTAAGCAGCTCAGACAAGCAGGAAATATATGTCCACGAATGAGTGACCGCAGTGTTGCAGTCTATACCCGCTCTATCTCGAACGCTTCTGAAATCACTGGAGTGTGGTTCAAGGTTTCGGTCCGGGTCGTTCACTCAATCTTTAATGACTGACAAAGACACTGTTTATGGCTCATTCTTTCATAAGAGAGGTTTGATAATGGTCTTGCTTCTCTCAAAATTCTCACTAGGTCATATAAGGTTTTCTCTTCGTGTGTTTTCACTTTAGTTATCAGTGCTTCAAACCAGTGTTCGAGCCCTGGAGTGCTTTCTCTAATTTGTAAGCTCATGGTTAAGATTTTTCCTTTATATATATATATATATATATATATATATATATATATATATATATATATATATATATATATATATACATATATATGAACAAAGTGCATATGAGCGCGCACCTTCATAGAACATACAAACCTCCAACAGCCAGAATCGAATCCTGGACCCTTGCGCAACAGGCGGGAGGGATACCGCTAGGGTATGATCGCCCCTAAATAGGGAAATGACTGTTCAGATACTATGTACACGAATACCCAGTCTCCCGCCTGTTGCACAGGGATCCCAGGTTCGATCCTGGCTGTTGGAGGTTTGTATGATATATATACATAAATACATATATGTGTATATATATATTATCCCTGCGGATAGGGGAAAAAGAATATTTCCCACGTATTCCCTACGTGTCATAAAAGGCGTCTAAAAGAAAAGGAAGCGGGGAACTGGAAATCCTCCCCTCCCGTTTATAATTTTCCGAAAGAAGGAATGAAGAGGTGAGCCAATTGGGGATATACCCTCTAAGGCTCGCTCCTCTGTTCTTCACGCTACCTTGCTGATGCATAATAAGGCGAATATGTATGAAAAAAAAGTGTATATAAATTATCTATCTATTTATTTTGCTTTGTCGCTGTCTCCCGCGTTAGCGAGGTAGCGCAAGGAAACAGACGAAAGAATGGCCCAACCCACCCAAATACATATGTATATACATACACGTCCACACACGCAAATATACATACCTATATATCTCAACGTATACATATATATACACACACAGACATATACATATATACACATGTAAAAAATTCATACTGTCTGCCTTTATTCATTCCCATCGCCACCTCGCTACACGCATGAAATAACAACCCCCTCCCCCCTCATGTGTACGAGGTAGCGCTAGGAAAAGACAACAAAGACCCCATTCGTTCACTCTCAGTCTCCAGCTGTCATGTAATAATGCACCGAAACCACAGCTCCCTTTCCACATCCAGGCCCTGCAGAACTTTCCATGGTTTACCCCAGACGCTTCACATGCCCCGGGTCAATCCATTGACAGCACGTTGACCCCGGTATACCACATCGTTCCAATTCACTCTATTCCTTGCACGCCTTTCACCCTCCAGCATGTTCAGGCCCCGATCACTCAAAGTCTTTTTCACTCCATCTTTCCAACTCCAATTTGGTCTCCCACTTCTCCTTGTTCCCTCAACATCTGACACATATATCCTCTTTGTCAATCTTTCCTCACTCATTCTTTCCATGTGACCAAACCATTTCAAAACACCCTCTTCTGCTTTCTCAACCACACTCTTTTTATTACAACACATCTCTCTTACCCTACTATTACTTACTCGATCAAACCACCTCACACCACATATTGTCCTTAAACATCTCATTTTCAGCACATCCCCCCTCCTGCGCACAACTCTATCCATAGCCCAAGCCTCGCAACCATACAAGATTGTTGGAACCACTATTCCATCAAACATACCCATTTCTGCTTTCTGAGATAATGTTCTCGACTTGCACATATTCTTCAAGGCTACCAGAATTTTCGCCCCCTCCCCCACCCTATGATTCATTTCCGCTTCCCATGGTTCCATTGGAAGCCAAATTCACTCCCTGATATCTAAAACACCTTACTTCCTCCAGTTTTTCTCCATTCAGACTTACCTCCCACTTGACTTGACCCTCAACCCTACTGTACCTAATAACCTTGCTCTTATTCACATTTACTCTCAACTTTCTTCTTTCACACACTTTACCAAACTCAGTCACCAGCTTCTGCAGTTTCTCGCATGAATCAGCCACCAACGCTGTATCATCAGCGAACAACAACTGACTCCCTTCCCAAGCTCTCTCATCTACAACAGACTTCATACTTGCCCCTCTTTCCAAAACTCTTGCATTCACCTCCCTACCAACCCCATCCATAAACAAATTAAACAACCATGGAGACATTACACACCACTGCCGCAAACCTACATTCAATGAGAACCAATCACTTTCCTCTCTTTCTACACGTACACATGCCTTACATCCTCGATAAAAACTTTTCACTGCTTCTAACAACTTGCCTCCCACACCATATATTCTTAATACCTTCCACAGAGCACTCCCCGCGTGACTCCTTCTACTGTTTCCCCATTCAGAAAGTTAAAATTCAAGGAGGGGAGGGTTTCTAGCACCCCTCTCCCGCCCCTTTAGTCGCCTTCTACGACACGTGAGGAATGCGTGGAAAGTATTCTTTCTCCCCTATCCCCAGGGATATATATATATATATATATATATATATATATATATATATATATATATATATATATATATATATATATATATATATATGTATATATAAATATATATATATATATATATATTTAAATATATATAAATATATATATATATATTTATATATATGTATATATATATATATATATATATATATATATATATATATATGTATATACGAATAAAGTGAAAATGAACGCGCACCTTCATAGAACATACAAACCTCCAACAGCCAGGATCGAACCCGGGACCCCTGTGCAAGACACAGGCATGCTAACCGCTAGGCTATGGGACTGTATAATAGGAAACAACTATTCGAAATACTAAGTACCCGAATACCCTTCGTCTCACAATGGTGAGCAACGGGGTCTATATTGGTTATTTCCGAACAGACGCACATAGCCAGCTGATAGCGTTTTACCGAACCTAAGTGTACAACGCGGAGGTATATGAATAGGAATAAAGTGCATATGAACGCGCACCTTCATAGAACATACAAACCTCCAACAGCCAGGATCGAACCCCCGGGACCCCTGTGCAAGAGACAGGCATGCTAACCGCTAATCTTTTTCACTCCATCTTTCCACCTCCAATTTGGTCTCCCACTTCCCCTCGTTCCCTCCACCTCCGACACATATATCCTCTTGGTCAATCTTCCCTCACTCATTCTCTCCAGGTGCCCAAACCATTTCAAAACACCCTCTTCTGCTCTCTCAACCAGGCTCTTTTTACTTCCAAACATCTCTCTTACCCTTACATTACTTACTCGATCAAACCACCTCACACCACATATTGTCCTCAAACATCTCATTTCCAGCAGAGGTGCAACTGGAGGGATGTTTGATCATTATCTTGTGGAGGCGAATGTGAAGATTTGTAGGGGTTTTCAGAAAGAGAGAATGTTGGGGTGAAGAGAGTGGTGAGAGTAAGTGTGCTTGGGAAGGAGACTTGTGTGAGGAAGTACAAGGAGAGACTGAGTGCAGAATAGAAAAAGGTGAGAACAAAGGAGGTTAGGGGAGTGGGGGAGGAATGGGATGTATTTAGGGAAGCAACGATGGAGTGCGTAAAAGATGCTTGTGGCATGAGATGCGTGGGAGGTGGGTTGATTAGAAAGGGTAGTGAGTGGTGGGATGAAGAAGTAAGATTATTAGTCAAAGAGAAGAGAGAGGCATTTGGACGATATTTGCAGGGAAAAAATGCAAATGAGTGGGAGATGTATAAAAGAAAGAGCCAGGAGGTCAAGAGAAAGGTGCAAGAGGTGAAAAAGAGGGCAAATGAGAGTTGGGGTGAGAGAGTATCATTAAATCTTAGGGAGGATAAAAAGATGTTTTGGAAGGTGGTAAATAAAGTGCGTAAGACAAGAGAGCAAATGGGAACTTCACTGAAGGGGGCTAATGGGGAGGTGATAACAAGTAGTGGTGATGTGAGAAGGAGATGGAGTGAGTATTTTGAAGGTTTGTTGAATGTGTTTGATGATAGAGTGGCAGATATAGGGTGTTTTGGTCGAGGTGGTGTGCAAAGTGAGAGGGTTAGGGAAAATGATTTGTTAAACAGAGAAGAGGTAGTAAAAGCTTATCGGAAGTTGAAAGCCGGCAAGGCAGCAGGTTTGGATGGTATTGCATTGGAATTTATTAAATAAGGAGGTGACTGTATTGTTGACTGGTAGGTAAGGTTATTTCATATATGTATGATTCATGGTGAGGTGCCTGGGGATTGGCGGAATGCTTGCATAGTGCCATTGTACAAAGGCAAAGGGGAAAAGAGTGAATGCTCAAATTACAGAGGTATAAGTTTGTTGAGTATTCCTGGTAAATTATATGGGAGGGTATTGATTGAGAGGGTGAAGGCATGTACAGAGCATCAGATTAGGGAAGAGCATTGTGGTTTCAAAAGTGGTAGAGGATGTGTGGATCAGGTGTTTGACTTTGAAGAATGTATGTGAGAAATACTTAGAAAAGCAAATGGATTTGTATGTAGCATTTACAGATCTGGAGAAGGCATTTGATGGAGTTGATAGAGTTGATGCTCTATGGAAGGTATTAAGAATATATGGTGTGGGAGTCAAGTTGTAGGAAGAGAGGAAAGTGATTGGTTCTCAGTGAATGTAGGTTTGCGGCAGGGGTGTGTGATGCCTGCATGGTTGTTTAATTTGTTTATAGATGGGGTTGTTAGGGAGGTGAATGCAGGAGTTTTGGAAAGAGGGGCAAGTATGAATGTGTTGTGGATGAGAGAGCATGGGAAGTGAGTCATTTGTTGTTCGCTAATGATACAGCACCGGTGGCTGATTCATGTGAGAAACTGCAGAAGCTGGTGACTGAGTTTGGTAAAGTGTGTGAAAGAAGAAAGCTGAGAGTAAATGTGAATAAGAGCAAGGTTATTAGGTACAGTAGGGTTGAGGGTCAAGTCAATTGGGAGGTAAGTTTGAATTGAGAAAAACTGGAGAAAGTAAGGTGTTTTAGATATCTGGGAGTGGATCTGGAAGCGGATGGAACCATGGCAGCGGAAGTGAATCATAGGGTGGGGGAGGGGGCGAAAATTCTGGGAGCCTTGAAGAATGTTTGCAAGTCGAGAACATTATCTCCGAAAGCAAAAATGGCTAGTTTTGAAGGAATAGTGGTACCAACAATGTTGCATGGCTGCGAGGCGTGGGCAATGGATGGAGTTGTGCGCAGGAGGGTGGATGTGCTGAAAATGAGATGTTTAAGGACAATTTGCGGTGTGAGGTGGTTTGATCGAGTAAGTAATGTAAGGGTAAGAGAGATGTGTGGAAATGAAATGATTCTGGCAGAGAGAGCAGAAGAGGGTGTTTTGAAATGGTTTGGTCACATGGAGAGAATTAGTGTGGAAAGAATGACCAGGAGGATATATGTGTCAGAGGTGGAGGGAACGAGAAGTGGGAGACCAAATTGGAGGTGGAAAGATGGAGTGAAAAAGATTTTGAGAGATCGAGGCCTGAACATGCAGGAGGGTGAAAGGCGTGCAAGGAATAGAGTGAATTGGAACGATGTGGTATGCCGGGGTCGACGTGCTGTCAATGGATTGAACCAGGGCATGTGAAGCGTCTGGGGTAAACCATGGGAAGTTTCTGTGGGTCCTGGATGTAGAAAGGGAGCTGTGGTTACGGTGCATTATTACGTGACAGCTTGAGACTGAGTGTGAACGAATGGGGCCTTTGTTGTCTTTCCTAGCGCTACCTCGCACACATGAGGGGGGAGGGGTATGTTATTCCATGTGTGGCGGGGTGGCGATGAGAAAAAATAAAGGGCAGACAGTATGAATTACGTATATGAGTATATATGTATATGTCTGTGTGTGTATATATATATGTGTACATTGAGATGTATAGGTATGTACATTTGCGTGTGTGAACGTGTATGGATATACATGTGTATGTGGGTGGGTTGGGCTATTCTTTCGTCTGTTTTCTTGCGCTACCTCGCTAACGCGGGAGACAGCGACAAGGCAAAGTAATAATAATAAAAATATATACATATATATATATATATATATATATATATATATATATATATATATATATATATATATATATATCCCTGGGGATAGGGGAGAAAGAATACTTCCCACGTATTCCCTGCGTGTCGTAGAAGGCGACTAAAAGGGGAGGGAGCGGGTGGCTGGAAATCCTCCCCTCTTGTTTTCTTTTAATTTTCCAAAAGAGGGAACAGAGAAGGGGGCCAGGTGAGGATTTTCCCTCTAAGGCCCAGTCCTCTGTTCTTAACGCTACCTCGCAAATGCGGGAAATGGCGAATCGTATAAAAAAAAAAAATATATATATATGGGGAGAAATAATACTTCGCAAGTATTCCCTGCGAGTCGTAGAAGGCGACTAAAAGGGGAGGAAGCGGGGGGCTGGAAATCCTCCTCTCTTGTTTTTCTTTTTTTATTTTCCAAAAAAAGGAACGGAAAAGGGGGCCAGGTGAGGATGTTCCCTCAGAGGCCCAGTCCTCTGTTCTTAACGCTACCTTGCTGATGCGGGAAATGGCGAATAGTTTGAAAAAAAATATATATATATAAATATATATATATATATATATATATATATATATATATATATATATATATATATATATATATATATATATATATGCATATATATATATATGTATGTATATATATATATATATATATATATATATATATATATATATATATATATATATATATATATATATATATATATATATATATATATATATATATATACATATATATATATATATATATATATGTGGTGATGTGAGAAGGAGATGGAGTGAGTATTTTGAAGGTTTGTTGAATGGGTTTGATGATAGAGTGGCAGATATAGGGTGTTTTGGTCGAGGTGGTGTGCAAAGTGCGAGGGTTAGGGAAAATGAGTTGGTAAACAGAGAAGAGGTAGTAAAAGCTTTGCGGAAGATGAAAGCCGGCAAGGCAGCAGGTTTGGATGGTATTGCAGTGGAATTTATTAAAAAAGGGGGTGACTGTATTGTTGACTAGTTGGTAAGGTTATTTAATGTATGTATGACTCATGGTGAGGTGCCTGAGGATTGGCGGAATGCGTGCATAGTGCCATTGTACAAAGGCAAAGGGGATAAGAGTGAGTGCTCAAAATACAGAGGTATAAGTTTGTTGAGTATTCCTGGCAAATTATATGGGAGGGTATTGATTGAGAGGGTGAAGGTATGTACAGAGCATCAGATTGGGGAAGAGCAGTGTGGTTTCAGAAGTGATAGAGGATGAGTGGATTAGGTGTTTGCTTTGAAGAATGTATGTGAGAAGTACTTAGAAAAGCAAATGGATTTGCATGTAGCATTTATGGATCTGGAGAAGGCATATGATAGAGTTGATAGAGATGCTCTGTGGAAGGTATTAAGAATATATAGTGTGGGAGGCAAGTTGTTAGAAGCAGTGAAAAGTTTTTATCGAGGATGTAAGGCAGGTGTACGTGTAGGAAGAGAGGAAAGTGATTGGTTCTCGGTGAAAGTAGGTTTGCGGCAGGGGTGTGTGATGTCTCCATGGTTGTTTAATTTGTTTATGGATGGGGTTGTTAGGGAGGTGAATGCAAAAGTTTTGGAAAGACGGGCAAGTATGAAGTCTGTTGGGGATGAGAGAGCTTGGGAAGTGAGTCAGTTGTTGTTCGCTGATGATACAGCGCTGGTGGCTGATTCTTATGAGAAACTGCAGAAGCTGGTGACTGAGTTTGGTAAAGTGTGTGAAAGAAGAAAGTTAAGAGTAAATGTGAATACGAGCAAGGTTATTAGGTACAGTAGGGTTGAGGGTCAAGTCAATTGGGAGGTGAGTTTGAATGGAGAAAAACTGGAGGAAATGAAGTGTTTTAGATATCTGGGAGTGGATCTCGCAGCGGATGGAACCATGGAAGCGGAAGTGGATCATAGGGTGGGGGAGGGGGCGAAAATTTTGGGAGCCTTGAAGAATGTGTGGAAGTCGAGAACATTATCTCGGAAAGCAAAAATGGGTATGTTTGAAGGAATAGTGGTTCCAACAATGTTGTATGGTTGCGAGGCGTAGGCTATGGATAGAGTTGTGCGCAGGAGGATGGATGTGCTGGAAATGAGATGTTTGAGGACAATGTGTGGTGTGAGGTGGTTTGATCGAGGAAGTAACATAAGGGTAAGAGAGATATGTGGAAATAAAAAGAGCTTGGTTGAGAGAGCAGAAGAGGGTTTTTGAAATGGTTTGGTCACATGGAGAGAATAAGTGAGGAAAGATTGACCAAGAGGATATATGTGTCGGAGGTGGAGGGAACGAGGAGAAGAGGGAGACCAAATTGGAGGTGGAAAGATGGAGTGAAAAAGATTTTGTGTGATCGGGGCCTGAACATGCAGGAGGGTGAAAGGAGGGCAAAGAATAGAGTGAATTGGAGCGATGTGGTATACCGGGGTTGACGTGCTGTCATTGGATTGAATCAAGGCATGTGTATGGGGGTCGGTTGGGCCATTCCTTTCGTCTGTTTCCTTGCGCTACCTCGCAAACGCGTGAGACAGCGACAAAGCAAAAAAAAAAAAAAAAAAAAAAACATATATATATATATATATATATATATATATATATATATATATATATATATGTATATATATATTTTTTTTTTTTTGCTTTATCGCTGTCTCCCGCGTTTGCGAGGTAGCGCAAGGAAACACACGAAAGAAATGGCCCAACCCACCCCCATACACATGTATGTACATACACGTCCATACACGCAAATATACATACCTACACAACTTTCTATGGTTTACCCCAGACGCTTCATATGCCCTGATTTAATCCACTGACAGCACGTCAACCCCGGTATACCACATCGATCCAATTCACTCTATTCCTTGCCCTCCTTTCACCCTCCTGTATGTTCAGGCCCCGATCACACAAAATCATTTCACTCCATCTTTCCACCTCCAATTTGGTCTCCCTCTTCTCCTCGTTCCCTCCACCTCCGACACATATATCCTCTTGGTCAATATTTCCTCACTCATTCTCTCCATGTGCCCAAGCAATCTCAAAACACAATCTTCTCCTCTCTCAACCACGTTCTTTTTATTTCCACACACCTCACTTACCCTTATGTTACTTACTCGATCAAACCACCTCACACCACATATTGTCCTCAAACATCTCATTTCCAGCACATCCACCCTCCTGCGCACAACTCTATCCATAGCCTACGCCTCGCAACCATACAACATTGTTGGAACCACTATTCCTTCAAACTTACCCATTTTTGCTTTCCGAGATAATGTTCTCGACTTCAACACATTCTTCAAGGCTCCCAGGATTTTCCCTCCCTCCCCCACCCTATGATACACTTCCGCTTCCATGGTTCCATCCGCTGCCAGATCCACTCCCAGATATCTAAAACACTTTACTTCCTCCAGTTTTTCTCCATTCAATCTTACCTCCCAATTGACTTGACCCTCAACCCTACTGTACCTAATAACCTTGCTCTTATTCACATTTACTCTTAACTTTCTTCTTTCACGCACTTTACCAAACTCAGTCACCAGCTTCTGCAGTTTCTCACATGAATCAGCCACCAGCGCTGTATCATCAGCGAACAACAACTGACTCACTTCCCAAGCTCTCTCATCCACAACAGACTTGATACTTGCCCCTCTTTCCAAAACTCTAGCATTCACCTCCCTAACAACCCCATCCATAAACAAATTAAACAACCATGGAGACATCACACACCCCTGCCGCAAACCTACATTCACCGAGAACCAATCACTTTCCTCTCTTCCTACACGTACACATGCCTTAAATCCTCGATAAAAAACTTTTCAATGATTCTAACAACTTGCCTCCCACAACATACATTCTTAATACCTTCAACAGAGCATCTTTATCAACTCTATCATATGCCTTCTCCAGATCCATAAATGCTACATACAAATCCATTTGCTTTTCTAAGTATCTCTCACATACATTCTTCAAAGCAAACACCTGATCCACACATCCTCTACCACTTCTGAAACCACACTGCTCTTCCCCAGTCTGATGCTCTGTACATGCCTTCACCCTCTCAATCAATACCCTCCCATATAATTTACCAGGAATACTCAACAAACTTATACCTCTGTAATTTGAGCACTCACTCTTATCCCCTTTGCCTTTGTACAATGGCACTATGCACGCATTCCGCCAATCCTCACTCACCTCACCAAGAGTCATACGTACATTAAATAACCTTACCAACCAGTCAATAATACAGTCACCCACTTTTTTAATAAATTCCACTGCAATACCATCCAAACCTGCTGCCTTGCCGGCTTTCATCTATCGCAAAGCTTTTCCTACCTCTTCTCTGTTTACCAAATCATTTTCCCTAACCCTCTCACTTTGCACACCACCTCGACCAAAACACCCTATATCTGCCACTCTATCATCAAACACATTCAACAAACCTTCAAAATACTCACTCCATCTCCTTCTCTCATCACCACTACTTGTTATCACCTCCCCATTTGCGCCCTTCACTGAGGTTCCCATTTGCTCCCTTGTCTTACGCACTTTATTTACCTCCATCCAGAACATCTTTTTATTCTCCCTAGAATTTAATGATACTCTCTCACCCCAACTCTCATTTGCCCTCTTTTTCACCTTTTGCACCTTTCTCGTGACCCACTCAATTGCATTTTTTCCCTGCAAAAATCGTCCAAATGCCTCTTCTCTTTCACTAATAATCTTACTTCTTCATCCCACCACTCACTACCCTTTCTAATCAACCCACCTCCCACTCTTTTTATGCCACAAGAATCTTTTGCGCAATACATCACTGATTCACTAAATACATCCCATTCCTCCCCCACTCCCCTTACTTCCATTGCTCTCACCTTTTTCCATTCTGTACTCAGTCTCTCCTGGTACTTCCTCACACAAGTCTCCTTCCCAAGCTAACTTACTCTCACCACCCTCTTCACCCCAACACTCACTCTTCTTTTCTGAAAACCCATACAAATCTTCACCTTAGCCTCCACAAGATAATGATCAGACATCCCTCCAGTTGCACCTCTCAGCACATTAACATCAAAAAAAAAAAAAGAAAAAAAAAAAAAAAATATATATATATATATATATATATATATATATATATATATATATATATATATATATATATATATATATATATATATATATATATATATATATATATATATATATATATATATATATATATATATACATATATATATATACATATATATATATATTTATATATATATATATATATATATATATATATATATATATATATGCATATATATATATTTTTCTTTCTGCCGCTGTGTCCCACGTTTGCGAGGTAGCGCAAGGAAACAAACGAAAGAAATGGCTCAACCCACCCCCATACACATGTATATACATACACGTCCAAACACGCAAATATACATACCTACACAGCTTTCCATGGTTTACCCCAGACGCTTCACATGCCCTGATTCAATCCACTAACAGCACGTCAACCCCGGTATACCACATCGATCCAATTCAATCTATTCCTTGCCCTCCTTTCACCCTCCTGTATGTTCAGGCCCCGATCACACAAAATCTTTTTCACTCCATCTTTCCACCTCCGATTTGGTCTCCCACTTCTCCTCGTTCCCTCCACCTCCGACACATATATCCTCTTGGTCAATCTTTCCTCAGTCATTCTCTCCATGTGCCCAAACCATTTCAAAACACCCTATTCTGCTCTCTCAACTACGCTCTTTTTATTTCCACACATCTCTCTTTCCCTTACGTTACTTACTCGATCAAACAACCTCACACCAAACAATGTCCTCAAACATCTCATTTCCAGCACATCCATCCTCCTGCGTACAACTCTATCCATAGTCGACGCCTCGCAACCATACAACATTGTTGGAACCACTATTCCTTCAAAAATACCCATTTTTGCTTTCCGAGATAATGTTCTCGACTTCCACACATTTTTCAAGGCTCCCAGGATTTTCGCCCCCTCCCCCACCCTATGATCCACTTCCGCTTCCATGGTTCAATCCGCTGCCAGATCCACTCCCAGATATCTAAAACACTTTACTTCCTCCAGTTTTTCTCCATTCAAACTTACCTCCCAATTGACTTGACCCTCCACCCTACTGTACCTAATAAACTTGCTCTTATTCACATTTACTCTTAACTTTCTTCTTTCACACACTTTACCAAACTCAGTCACCAGCTTCTGCAGTTTCTCATATGAATCAGCCACCAGCGATGTATCATCAGCGAACAACAACTGACTCATTTCCCAAGCTCTCTCACCCTCAACAGACTTCATACTTGCCCCTCTTTCCAAAACTCTTGCATGATGATACAGCGCTGGCGGTTGATTCATGTGAGAAAATGCAGAAGCTGGTGACTGAGTTTGGTAAAGTGTGTGAAAGAAGATATTTAAGGGTAAATGTGAATAAGAGCAAGGTTATTAGGTACAGTATGGTTGAGGGTCAAGTCAATTTTGAGGTAAGTTTGAATGGAGAAAAACTGTAGGGAGTAAAGTGTTTTAGGTATATATAAATATATATATATATATATATATATATATTTATATATATATATATATATATATATATATATATATATATATACATATATATATATATATATATATATATATATATATATATATATATATATATATATATATATATATATATATATATATATATATATATATTTTTTTTTTTTTTTTTTTTTTTTTTTTTTGCTTTGTCGCTGTCTCCAGCCTTTGCAAGGTAGCGCAAGGAAACAGACGAAAGAAATGGCCAAACCCACCCCCATACACATGTATATACATACGTCCACACACGAAAATATACATACCTACACAGCTTTCCATGGTTTACCCCAGACGCTTCATATGCCCTGATTCATTCCACTGACAGCACGTCAACCCCGGTATACCACATCGCTCCAATTCACCCTATTCCTTGCCCTCCTTTCACCCTCCTGCATGTTCAGGCCCCGATCACACAAAATCTTTTTCACTCCATCTTTCCACCTCCAATTTGGTCTCCCTCTTCTCCTCCTTCCCTCCACCTCCGACACATATATCCTCTTGGTCAATCTTTCCTCACTCATTCTCTCCATGTGCCCAAACCATTTCAAAACACCCTCTTCTGCTCTCTCAACCACGCTCTTTTTATTTCCACACATCTCTCTTACCCTTACGTTACTTACTCGATCAAACCACCTCACACCACATATTGTCCTCAAACATCTCATTTCCAGCATATCCATCCTCCTGCGCACAACTCTATCCATAGCCAACGCCTCGCAACCATACAACATTGTTGGAACCACTATTCCTTCAAACATACCCATTTTTGCTTTCCGAGATAATGTTCTCTACTTCCACACATTCTTCAAGGCTCCCAGAATTTTCGCCCCCTCCCCCACCCTATGATCCACTTCCGCTTCCATGGTTCCATCCGCTGCCAGATCCACTCCCAGATATCTAAAACACTTTACTTCCTCCAGTTTTTCTCCATTCAAACTCACCTCCCAATTGACTTGACCCTCAACCCTCCTGTACCTAATAACCTTGCTCTTATTCACATTTACTCTTAACTTTCTTCTTTCACACACTTTACAAAACTCAGTCACCAGCTTCTGCAGTTTCTCACATGAATCAGCCACCAGCGCTGTATCATCAGCGAACAACAACTGACTCACTTCCCAAGCTCTCTCATCCCCAACAGACTTGATACTTGCCCCTCTTTCCAAAACTCTTCCATTCACCTCCCTAACAACCCTATCCATAAACAAATTAAACAACCATGGAGACATCACACACCCCTGGCGTAAACCTACATTCACTGAGAACCAATCACTTTCCTCTCTTCCTACACGTACACATGCCTTACATCCTCGATAAGAACTTTTCACTACTTCTAACAACTTGCCTCCCACACCACAAGTCTCCTTCCCAAGTGAGCTTGGGAAGGAGACTTGTGTGAGGAAGTACCAGGAGAGACTGAGTACAGAATGGAAAAAGGTGAGAACAATGGAAGTAAGGGGAGTGGGGGAGGAATGGGATGTATTTAGGGAATCAGTGATGGATTGCGCAAAAGATACTTGTGGCATGAGAAGAGTGGGAGGTGGGTTGATTAGAAAGGGTAGTGAGTGGTGGGATGAAGAAGTAAGAGTATTAGTGAAAGAGAAGAGAGAGGCATTTGGACGATTTTTGCAGGGAAAAAATGAAATTGAGTGGGAGATGTATAAAAAAAAGAGACAGGAGGTCAAGAGAAAGGTGCAAGAGGTGAAAAAAGGGCAAATGAGAGTTGGGGTGAGAGAGTATCATTAAATTTTAGGGAGAATAAAAAGATGTTCTGGAAGGAGGTAAATAAAGTGCGTAAGACAAGGGAGCAAATGGGAACTTCAGTGAAGGGTGCAAATGGGGAGGTGATAACAAGTAGTGGTGATGTGAGAAGGAGATGGAGTGAGTATTTTGAAGGTTTGTTGAATGTGTTTGATGATAGAGTGGAAGATATAGGGTGTTTTGGTCGAGGTGGTGTGCAAAGTGAGAGGGTTAGGGAAAATGATTTGGTAAACAGAGAAGAGGTAGTAAAAGCTTTGCGGAAGATGAAAGCCGGCAAGGCAGCAGGTTTGGATGGTATTGCAGTGGAATTTATTAAAAAAGGGAGTGACTGTATTGTTGACTGGTTGGTAAGGTTATTTAATGTATGTATGACTCATGGAGAGGTGCCTGAGGATTGGCGGAATGCGTGCATAGTGCCATTGTACAAAGGCAAAGGGGATAAGAGTGAGTGCTCAAATTACAGAGGTATAAGTTTGTTGAGTATTCCTGGTAAATTATATGGGAGGATATTGATTGAGAGGGTGAAGGCATGTACAGAGCATCAGATTGGGGAAGAGCAGTGTGGTTTCAGAAGTGGTAGAGGATGTGTAGATCAGGTGTTTGCTTTGAAGAATGTATGTGAGAAATACTTAGAAAAGGAAATGGATTTGTATGTAGCATTTATGGATCTGAGAAGGCATATGATAGAGTTGATAGAGATGCTCTGTGGAAGGTATTAAGAATATATGGTGTGGGAGGCAAGTTGTTAGAAGCAGTGAAAAGTTTTTATCGAGGATGTAAGGTATGTGTAGGAAGAGAGGAAAGTGATTGGTTCTCAGTGAAAGTAGGTTTGCGGCAGGGGTGTGTGATGTCTCCATGGTTTTTTAATTTGTTTATGGATGAGGTTGTTAGGGAGGTGAATGCAAGAGTTTTGGAAAGAGGGGCAAGTATGAAGTCTGTTGGGGATGAGAGAGCTTGGGAAGTGAGTCAGTTGTTGTTCGCTGATGATACAGCGCTGGTGGCTGATTCTTATGAGAAACTGCAGAAGCTGGTGACTGAGTTTGGTAAAGTGTGTGAAAGAAGAAAGTTAAGAGTAAATGTGAATACGAGCAAGGTTATTAGGTACAGTAGGGTTGAGGGTCAAGTCAATTGAGAGGTGAGTTTGAATGGAGAAAAACTGGAGGAAATGAAGTGTTTTAGATATCTGGGAGTGGATCTCGCAGCGGATGGAACCATGGAAGCGGAAGTGGATCATAGGGTGGGGGAGGGGGCGAAAATCCTGGGAGCCTTGAAGAATGTGTGGAAGTCGAGAACATTATCTTGGAAAGCAAAAATGGGTATGTTTGAAGGAATAGTGGTTCCAACAATGTTGTATGGTTGCGAGGCGTGGGCTATGGATAGAGTTGTGCGCAGGAGGATGGATGTGCTGGAAATGAGATGTTTGAGGACAATATGTGGTGTGAGGTGTTTTGATCGAGTAAGTAACGTAAGGGTAAGAGAGATGTGTGGAAATAAAAAGAGCGTGGTTGACAGAGCAGAAGAGGGTGTTTTGAAATGGTTCGGGCACATGGAGAGAATGAGTGAGGAAAGATTGACCAAGAGAATATATGTGTCGGAGGTGGAGGGAACGAGGAGAAGAGGGAGACCATATTGGAGGTGGAAAGATGGAGTGAAAAAGATTTTGTGTGATCGGGGCCTGAACATGCAGGAGGGTGAAAGGAGGGCAAGGAATAGAGTGAATTGGAGCGATGTGGTATAGCGGGGTTGACGTGTTGTCAGTGGATTGAATCAAGGCATGTGAAGCGTCTGGGGTAAACCATGGAAAGCTGTGTAGGTATGTATATTTGCGTGTGTGGACGTATGTATATACATGTGTATGGGGGTGGGTTGGGCCATTTCTTTCGTCTGTTTCCTTGCGCTACCTCGCAAACGCGGGAGACAGCGACAAACCAAAAAAAAAAAAAAAAAAAAAAAAGAAAATATATATATATATATATATATATATATATATATATATATATATATATATATATATATATATATATATATATATATATATATATATATTTATGTATATATATATATATATATATATATATATATATATATATATATATATGTATATATATATATATATATATATGTATATATATATATATATATATATATATATATATATATATATATATATATATATATATATATATATATGTATATATATACATATCTATTTATTTATTTATTTATTTCATTATACTTTGTCGCTGTCTCCCGCGTTTGCGAGGTAGCGCAAGGAAACAGACGAAAGAAATGGCCCGACCCCCCTCCCATACACATGTATATACATACGTCCACACACGCAAATATACATACCTACACAGCCTTCCAAGGTTTACCCCAGACGCTTCACATGCCTTGATTCAATCCACTGACAGCACCTCAACCCCGGTATACCACATCGTTCCAATTCTCTCTATTCCTTGCCCTCCTTTCACCCTCCTGCATGTTCAGGCCCCGATCACACAAAATCTTTTTCACTCCATCTTTCCACCTCCAATTTGGTCTCCCTCTTCTCCTCGTTCCCTCCACCTCCAACACATATATCCTCTTGGTCAATCTCTCCTCACTCATTCTCTCCATGTGCCCAAACCACTTCAAAACACCCTCTTCTGCTCTCTCAACCACGCTCTTTTTATTTCCACATATCTCTCTTACCCTTACGTTACTCACTCGATCAAACCACCTCACACCACACATTGTCCTCAAACATCTCATTTCCAGCACATCTATCCTCCTGCGCACAACTCTATCCATAGCTCACGCCTCGCAACCATACAACATTGTTGGAACCACTATTCCTTCAAACATACCCATTTTTCCTTTCCGAGATAATGTTCTCGACTTCCACACATTCTTCAAGGCCCCCAGAATTTTCGCCCCCTCCCCCACCCTATGATCCACTTCCGCTTCCATGGTTCCATCCGCTGCCAGATCCACTCCCAGATATCTAAAACACTTCACTTTCTCCAGTTTTTCTCCATTCAAACTCACCTCCCAATTGACTTGACCCTCAACCCTACTGTACCTAATAACCTTGCTCTTGTTCACATTTACTCTTAACTTTCTTCTTCCACACACTTTACCAAACTCAGTCACCAGCTTCTGCAGTTTCTCACATGAATCAGCCACCAGCGCTGTATCATCAGCGAACAACAACTGACTCACTTCCCAAGCTCTCTCAACCCCAACAGACTTCATACTTGCCCCTCTTTCCAAAACTCTTGCATTTACCTCCCTAACAACCCCATCCATAAACAAATTAAACAACCATGGAGACATCACACACCCCTGCCGCAAACCTACATTCACTGAGAACCAATCACTTTCCTCTCTTCCTACACGTACACATGCCTTACATCCTCGATAAAAACTTTTCACTGCTTCTAACAACTTTCCTCCCACACCATATATTCTTAATACCTTCCACAGAGCATCTCTATCAACTCTATCATATGCCTTCTCCAGATCCATAAATGCTACATACAAATCCATTTGCTTTTCTAAGTATTTCTCACATACATTCTTCAAAGCAAACACCTGATCCACACATCCTCTACCACTTCTGAAACCACACTGCTCCTCCCCAATCTGATGCTCTGTACATGTCTTCACCCTCTCAATCAATACCCTCCCATATAATTTACCAGGATTACTCAACAAACTTATACCTCTGTAATTTGAGCACTCACTCTTATCCCCTTTGCCTTTGTACAATGGCACTATGCACGCATTCCGCCAATCCTCAGGCACCTCACCATGAGTCATACATACATTAAATAACCTTACCAACCAGTCAACAATACAGTCACCCCCTTTTTTAATAAATTCCACTGCAATACCATCCAAACCTGCTGCCTTGCCGGCTTTCATCTTCCGCAAAGCTTTCACTACCTCTTCTCTGTTTACCAAATCATTTTCCCGAACCTTCTCACTTTGCACACCACCTCGACCAAAACACCCTATATCTGCCACTCTATCATCAAACACATTCAACAAACCTTCAAAATACTCACTCCATCTCCTCACATCACCACTACTTGTTATCACCTCCCCATTTGCGCCCTTCACTGAAGTTCCCATTTGCTCCCTTGTCTTACGCACTTTATTTACCTCCTTCCAGAGCATCTTTTTATTCTCCCTAAAATTTAATGATACTCTCTCACCCCAACTCTCATTTACCCTTTTTTTCACCTCTTGCACCTTTCTCTTGACCTCCTGTCTCTTTCTTTTATACATCTTTTATACTTTATATATATATATATATATATATATATATTCTTTATACATCTTTCATACTTTATTTATATATATATATATATATATATATATATATATATATATATATATATATATATATATATATATATATATATATATATATATATATATATATATATATATATATATATATATATATATATATATATATATATATATATATATATACATATATATATATATATATATATATATAGATATATATATATATATATATATATATATATATATATATATATATATATATATATATATATATATATATATATATATATATATATATATATATGTATATATATATATATATATATATATATATATATATATATATATATATATATATATATATATATATATATATATATATATATATATATATATATATATATATATATACATATATATATATATATATATACATATATATATATATATATATATATATATATATATATTATATATATATATATATATATATATATATATATATATATATATATATATATATATATATATATATATATATATATGTATATATATAGGGCGAATAGTATAAAAAGAAAAAAAAATATATAGATATATATATCTTTTCTTTCTTTCATACTATTCGCCATTTCCCTCGTTAGCGAGGTAGCGTTAAGAACAGAGGACTGGGCCTTTGAGGGAATATAATCACCTGGCCCCCTTCTCTGTTCCTTCTTCTAGAAAATTAAAAAAAAAAACGAGAGGGGAGGGTTACCAGCCACCCGCTCCCTCCCCTTTTAGTCGCCTTTTACGATACGCAGGGAATGCCTGGGAACTATTCTTTCTCCCCTATCCCCAGGGATATATATATGTATACATAGTTCGGTTTACCAGCATTAGGGATGTTACGCCTCCCAGATAAATAGCATGGTTGGGTTTACCGCCAAGAATGTTGTGGCATATTTTACCACCAGCAGTAACGAGATACAAGACTACGAACATTAAGTGAACATTATCTGATTTTCCATGAATAAATGGGTTATCGTTATCTTAAAGTCCTTAGTAATGTGTCAGTCAAAAGTTTTCGCATATCTCCGGATAGAGTAGAGTAGACGCTGAAGATAGATTTACATAGATACGAAACCTACATTGAATTATAATTTACATTTAAACGAACTGAAAATTAGAGAATGAGAAGTCCGGTATTCAAAGTTGTTAAAGTAACTTTACGAAGGTACATCAAAAATTATAACTGAATGACGAAAGGAAAAGAACGGGAGGAAATTTAGTATGCAAATTGTATTTTGCACTACAAAGCTACTGGAACACAAGTGAGAAGTTTTGACACAGACAGCAAATATCAAAGTACATATTTCTTGTCCATGAGGCTCGGCGCAGGAAATGGGATATATATATATATATATATATATATATATATATATATATATATATATATATATATATATATATATATATATATATATATATATATATATATATATATATATATATATATATATACATATATATATATGCATATATATATATATATATATATATATATATATATATATATATATATATATATATATATATATATATATATATATATATATATATATATATATATATATATATATATATATATATATATATATATATATACGGGGGCCAGAAATCCTCCCCTCCTTGTATTTTTTTTTTAACTTTCTACAATGGGAAACGGAAGAAGGAGTCACGCGGGGAGTGCTCATCCTCCTCGAAGGCTCAGATTGGGGTGTCTAAATGTGTGTGGATGTAACCAAGAGGTGAAAAAAGGAGAGATAGGTGGTATGTTTGAGGAATGGAACCTGGATGTTTTGGCTCTGAGTGAAACGAAGCTCAAGGATAAAGGGGAAGAGTGGTTTGGGAATGTCTTGGGAGTAAAGTCAGGGGTTAGTGAGAGGACAAGAGCAAGGGAAGGAGTAGCAGTACTCCTGAAACAGGAGTTGTGGGAGTATGTGATAGAATGTAAGAAAGTAAATTCTCGATTAATATGGGTGAAACTGAAAGTTGATGGAGAGAGATGGGTGATTATTGGTCCATATGCACCTGGGCATGAGAAGAAAGATTATGAGAGGCAGGTGTTTTGGGAGCAACTGAATGAGTGTGTTAGTGGTTTTGATGCACGAGACCGGGTTATAGTGGTGGGTGATTTGAATGCAAAGGTGAGTAATGTGGCAGTTGAGGGAATAATTGGTATACATGGAGTGTTCAGTGTTGTAAATGGAAATGGTGAAGAGCTTGTAGATTTATGTGCTGAAAAAGGACTGGTGATTGGGAATACCTGGTTTAAAAAGCGAGATATACATAAGTATACGTATGTAAGTAGGAGAGATGGCCAGAGAGCGTTATTGGATTACGTGTTAATTGACAGGCGCGCGAAAGAGGGACTTTTGGATGTTAATGTGCTGAGAGGTGAGCCTGGAGGGATGTCTGATCATTATCTTGTGGAGGCTAAGGTGAAGGTTTGTATGGGTTTTCAGAAAAGAAGAGTGAATGTTGGGGTGAAGAGGGTGGTGAGAGTAAGTGAGCTTGGGAAGGAGACTTGTGTGAGGAAGTACCAGGAGAGACTGAGTACAGAATGGAAAAAGGTGAGAACAATGGAAGTAAGGGGAGTGGGGGAGGATTGGGATGTATTTAGGGAATCAGTGATGTTTTGCGCAAAAGATGCTTGTGGCATGAGAACAGTGGGAGGTGGGTTGGTTAGAATGGGTAGTGAGTGGTGGGATGAAGTAAGATTATTAGTGAAAGAGAAGAGAGAGGCATTTGGACGATTTTTGCAGGGAAAAAATGCAATTGAATGGGAGATGTATAAAAGAAAGAGACAGGAGGTCAAGAGAAAGGTGCAAGAGGTGAAAAAGAGGGCAAATGAGAGTTGGGGTGAGAGAGTATAATTAAATTTTAGGGAGAATAAAAAGATGTTCTGGAAGGAGGTAAATAAAGTGCGTAAGACAAGTGAGCAAATGGGAACTTCAGTGAAGGGCGCAAATGGGGAGGTAATAACAAGTAGTGGTGATGTGAGAAGGAGATGGAGTGAGTATTTTGAAGGTTTGTTGAATGTGTTTGATGATAGAGTAGCAGATATAGGGTGTCTTGGTCGAGGTGGTGTGCAAAGTGAGAGGGTTAGGGAAAATGATTTGGTAAACAGAGAAGAGGTAGTAAAAGCTTTGCGGAAGATGAAAGCCGGCAAGGCAGCAGGTTTGGGTGGTATTGCAGTGGAATTTATTAAAAAAGGGGGTGACTGTATTATTGACTGGTTGGTAAGGTTATTTAATGTATGTATGACTCATGGTGAGGTGCCTGAGGATTGGCGGAATGCGTGCATAGTGCCATTGTACGAAGGCAAAGGGGATAAGAGTGAGTGCTCAAATTACAGAGGTATAAGTTTGTTGAGTATTCCTGGTAAATTATATGGGAGGGTATTGATTGAGAGGGTGAAGGCATGTACAGAGCATCAGATTGGGGAAGAGCAGTGTGGTTTCAGAAGTGGTAGAGGATGTGTGGATCAGGAGTTTGTTTTGAAGAATGTATGTGAGAAATACTTAGAAAAGCAAGTGGATTTGTATGTAGCATTTATGGATCTGGAGAAGGCATATGATAGAGTTGATAGAGATGCTCTGTGGAAGGTATTAAGAATATATGGTGTGGGAGGCAAGTTGTTAGAAGCAGTGAAAAGTTTTTATCGAGGATGTATGGCATGTGTACGTGTAGGAAGAGAGGAAAGTGATTGGTTCTCAGTGAATGTAGGTTTGCGGCAGGGGTGTGTGATGTGTCCATGGTTGTTTAATTTGTTTATGGATGGCGATGTTCGGGAGGTAAATGCAAGAGTTTTGGAAAGAGGGGCAAGTATGAAGTCTGTTGGGGATGAGAGAGCTTGGGAAGTGAGTCAGTTGTTGTTCGCTGATGACACAGCGCTGGTGGCTGATTCATGTGAGAAACTGCAGAAGCTGGTGACTGAGTTTGGTAAAGTGTGTGAAAGAAACAAAGTTAAGAGTAAATGTGAATAAGGGGAAGGTTATTAGGTACAGTGGGGTTGAGGGTCAAGTCAATTGGGAGATAAGTTTGAATGGAGAAAACCTGGAGGAAGTAAAGTGTTTTAGATATCTGGGAGTGGATATGGCAGCGGATGGAACCATGGAAGCGGAAGTGGATCATAGGGTGGGGGAGGTGGCGAAAATCCTGGGAGCCTTGAAGAATGTGTGGAAGTCGAGAACATTATCTCGGAAAGCAAAAATGGGTATGTTTGAAGGAATAGTGGTTCCAACAATATTGTATGGTTGCGAGGCGTGGGCTATGGATAGAGTTTTGCGCAGGAGGATGGATGTGCTGGAAATGAGATGTTTGAGGACAATATGTGGTGTGAGGTGGTTTGATCGAGTAAGTAACGTAAGGGTAAGAGAGATGTGTGGAAATAAAAAGAGCGTGGTTGAGAGAGCAGAAGAGGGTGTTTTGAAATGGTTTGGGCACATGGAGAGAATGAGTGAGGAAAGATTGACCAAGAGGATATATGTGTCGGAGGTGGGGGGAACGAGGAGACGTGGGAGACCAAACTGGAGGTGGAAAGATGGAGTGAAAAAGATTTTGTGTGATCGGGGCCTGAACATGCAGGAGGGTGAAAGGAGGGCAAGGAATAGAGTGAATTGTATCGATGTGGCATACCGGGGTTGACGTGCTGTCAGTGGATTGAATCAGGGCATGTGAAGCGTCTGGGGTAAACCATGGAAAGCTGTGTAGGTATGTATATTTGCGTGTGTGGACGTATGTATATACATGTGTATGGGGGTGGGTTGGGCCATCTCTTTCGTCTGTTTCCTTGCGCTACCTCGCAAACGCGGGAGACAAAAAAAAAAAAAAAAATATATATATATATATATATATATATATATATATATATATATATATATATATATATATAAGTAGAAGAGATGGCCATAGAGCATTATTAAGTTACATGTTAAATGATAGGCGCGTGAAAGATAGACTTTTGGGTGTTAATGTGCTGAGATGGGCTTCTGGAGGGATGTCTGATCATTATCTTGTGGAGGCGAAGGTGAAGATGTGTCGAGGTTTTCAGAAAAGAAGAGAGAAAGTTGGGGTGAGGAGAGCGGTGAGAGTAAGCGAGCTTGGAAAGGAGACTTGTGTCAGGAAGTGCCAGGAGACATTGAGTGCAGAATAGAAAAACGTGAGAGCAAATGACGTAAGGGGATTGGGGGAGGAATGGGATATATTTTGGGAAGCAGTGATGGCTTGCACAAAAGACACTTAAGGCATTAGAAAGGTAGGAGATGTGTAGGTTAGAAAGGGTAGTGAGTTGTTGGATGAAGAAGCAAGATTGTTAGTGAAAGAGAAGAGAGAGGCATTTGGATGATTTTTGCAGGGAAATGGTGCAAATGAATGGAAGGTGTATAAAAGAAACAGGCAAGAGGTCAAGAGAAGGGTGCAAGAGGTGAAAAAGAGGGCAAATGAGAGACGGGGTGAGAGATTATCATCAAATTTTAGGGAGAATAAAAGGATGTTTTGAAACGAGGCAAATAAAGTGTGTAAGACAAGAGAACAAACGGGATCATCGGTGAAGGGGGCTAATGGGGAGGTAATAACAAGTAGTGGTGAAGTGAAAAGTAGGTGGAGTGCGTATTTTGAAGGTTTGTTGAATGTGTTTGATGATAGAGTGAGAGATATAGGGTGTTCTGGTCGAGGTGGTGTGCGATGTGAGAGGGTCAGGAAGAATTAATTGGTAAAAAGAAAAGAGGTAGTGAAAGCTTTGCGGAAGATGAAATCCGGCAAGGCGGCGGGGTTGGATAGTACTGCTGTGGAATTCATCAATAAGGGAGGTGACTGGTCTAGGCTGGTTGGTGAGGATATTCAATATATGTATGGTTCAAGGTGAAGTGCCTGAGGATTAGCGGAATGCATGTATATTGCCATTGTACAAAGGTAAAGGGGATAAAGGCAAGTGTTCAAATTACAGAGATATAACTTTCTTGATTATTCCTGGAAAATCTTACGGGAGGGTATTGACTGAGAGGGTGAAGTCATGTACAGAGCATCAGACTGGGGAAGAGCAGTGTGGTTTCAGAAATGGTAGAAGATGTGTGGATCAGGTGTTTGTTTGAAGTATGTATGTGAGAAATACTTAGAAAAGCAAATGGAATTGTATGTAACATTTATGGATCTGGAGAGGGCATATGATAGAGTTGATAGAGATGCTCTATGGAAGGTATTAACAGAATATGGTGTGGGAGGCAAGCCGCTAGAATCGGTGAAAGGCTTTTATCGAGGATGTAAGGCATGTGTACGACAAGGAAGAGCAGAAAGTGATTGGTTCCCAATGAAGGTCGGTTTGCGGCCGAGGTGCGTGATGCCTCCATGTTTGTTTAATTTGTTTATGGATGGGGTTGCTAGGAAGGTGAATGCAAGAGTTTTGGAGAGAACGGCAAGTATGTAGTCTGTTCGGGATGAGAGGGCTCGGGAAGTGAGTCAGTTGTTGTTCGCTAATGATACAGCGCTGGTGGCTGATTGAGGTGAGAAACTGCAGAAGTCGGTGACTAAGTTTGGTAAAGTGTGTGAAAGAAGAAAGCTGAGAGTAAATGTGAATAAGAGCAAGGTTATTAGGTTCAGTAGGGTTAAGGGAGAAATAAATTGGTAGGTAAGAAAAAATTAAGGAAGCGAAGTGTTTTAAATATCTGTGAGCGAATTTGCAGCGGATGGAACAGTGGAAGCTGAAGTGAGTCACAGGGTGGGGGAGGGGGCGAAGGTTCTGGGAACGTTGAAGAATATGTGGAAGGCGAGAACGTTACCTTAGAAAGAAAAAGTGAGTATGTTTAAAGGAATGGTGGTTCCAAAAATGTTATATGGTAATGAGGCATGGGCGATAGATAGGGTTGTTCGGATGAGAATGGATGTGTTGGATATGAGATGTTTGAGGACAATATGTGGTTTGAGGTGGTTTGATCGACTAAGTAATGAAAGAGTATTAGAGATGTGTGGTCATAAAAAGAGTGTGGTTGAGAGAGCAGAAGAGGATGTTTTAAAATGGTTTGGTCACATAGAGAGAATGAGTGCGAAAAAAATTGACAGAGGATATATGCGTCAGAGATGGCGGGAACTAGAAGTGGGAGACCAAATTGGAAGTGGAAAAATGGAGTGAAAAAGATTTTGAGCGATCGGGGCCTGATATTGCAGGAGGGTGAAAGGAGCTCAAGGAAAAGAGTGAATCCGAACGATGTGGTATACCGGGGTCGACACGTTGTCAATGGATTGAACCAGGGCATGTAAAGCGTCTTGGGTAAACCATGGAAAGTTTGTGGGGCCTCGATATGGAAAGGGAGCTGTGGTTTCGGTGCATTATACATGACAGCTAAAGACTATGAACGAAAGTATCCTATATTGTCTTTTCATGTGTGGCGGGGTGGCGACGAGAATGAATAAAGGCAGTAAGTAAGAATTAAGTACATGTGTATATATGTATATGTCTGTGTATATATATATATATGTATATGTTGAAATGTATAGTATGTATATGACCGTGTGTGGACGTGTATGTATATGCATGTGTATATGGGTGAGTTCGGCCATTCTTTTGTCTCCTCCCTTGCGCTACCTTGGCAACGTGGGACACAGCTACAAAGTAAAATGAATGAATAGATAAAAATGTATATATATATATATATATATATATATATATATATATATATATATATATATATATATATATATATATATATATATATATATATATATATATATATATATATATATGTTGGAAAGGATCACAATTTTGCGCGTGATGAAGATATTCCTATGAGTCCACGGGGAAAATGAAACACGAAAAGTTCCCTTTTCGTGTTTCATTTTCCCCGTGGACTCATAGGAATATATATATACCTTGCGTTAGCGAGGTAGCGCAAGGAAACAGACGAAAGAATGGCCCAACCCACCCACATACACATCTATGTACATACACGTCCACACACGTAAAATATACATACCTATACATCTCAACGTATACATATATATACACACACAGAGACATATAAATATATATATATATACATGTACATAATTCATACTGTCTGCCTTTATTAATTCCCATCGAAACCTCGCCACATATGAAATAACAACCCATTCCACCTCATGTGTGCGAGGTAGCGCTAGGAAAAGACAACAAGTGCCACATTCGTTCACACTCAGTCTTTAGCTGTCATGTAATAATGCATCGAAACCACAGCTCCCTTTCCACATCCAGGCTCCACACAACTTTCCATGGTTTACCCCAGAAGCTTCACATGCCCTGGTTCAATCCATTGACAGCACATTGACCCCGGTATACCACATTGTTCCAATTCACTCCATTCCTTGCAAGCCTTTCACCCTCCTGCATGTTCAGGCCCGGATCACTCAAAATCTTTTTCAATCCATCTTTCCATCTTCAATCTAGTCTCCCACTTCTCCTCGTTCCCTCCACCTCTGACACATATATCCACTTCGTCAATCTTTCCTCACTCATTCTCTCCATGTGAACAAACCATTTCAAAACACCCTCTTCTGCTCTATCAACCACACTCTTTATAATACCTCACATCTCTCTTACACTATTATTACTTACTCGATCAAACCACCTCACTCCATATATTGGCCTCAAACATCTCATTTCCAGCACATCCACCCTCCTGCGCACAACTCCATCCATAGCCAACGACTCGCAACCATACAACATTGTTGAAAAACTATTTCTTCAAAAATACCCATTTTTGCTTTCCGAGATCATGTTCTCGACTTCCACACATTCTTCAAGGTTCCCAAAACTTTCGCCCCCTCCCCCACCCTATAATTCACTTCCGATTCCATGGTTCCATCCGCTGCCAAATCCACTCCCAGATATCTAAAACACTTCACTTCCTCCAGTTTTTCTCCATTCAAACTTACCTCCCAATTGACTTGACCCTCAACCCTACTGTACCTAATAAACCTGCTCTTATTCACATTTACTCACAACTTTCTTCTTTCACACACTTTACCAAACTCAGTCACCAGCTTCTGCAGTTTCTCACATAAATCAGCCACCAGCGCTTTATCATCAGCGAACAACAACTGACTCACTTCCCAAGCTCTCTCATCCATAACAGACTGCATACTTGCCCCTCTTTCCAAAACTCTTGCATTCACCTCCCTAACAAACCCATCCATATACAAATTAAACAACCATGGAGACATCACACACACCTAGTGCAAACCTACATTCACTGAGAACCAATCACTTTCCTCTCTTCCTAGACGTACACATGCCTTACATCCTCGATAAAAACTTTTCACTGCTTCTAACAACTTGCCTCCCACACCATATATTCTTAATACCTTCCACAGAGCATCTCCATCATATATATATATATATATATATATATATATATATATATATATATATATATATATATATATATATATATATATATATATATTTTTTTTTTTTTTTTTTTTATACTTTGTCGCTGTCTCCCGCGTTTGCGAGGTAGCGCAAATATACATACCTACACAGCTTTCCATGGTTTACCCCAGACGCTTCACCTGCCTTGATTCAATCCACTGACAGCAGGTCAACCCCGGTATACCACATCGCTCCAATTCACTCTATTCCTTGCCCTCCTTTCACCCTCCTGCATGTTCAGGCCCCGATCACACAAAATCTTTTTCACTCCATCTTTCCACCTCCAATTTGGTCTCCCTCTTCTCCTTGTTCCCTCCACCTCCGACACATATATCCTCTTGGTCAATCTTTCCTCACTCATCCTCTCCATGTGCCCAAACCACTTCAAAACACCCTCTTCTGCTCTCTCAACAACGCTCTTTTTATTTCCACACATCTCTCTTACCCTTACGTTACTCACTCGATCAAACCACCTCACACCACATATTGTCCTCAAACATCTCATTTCCAGCACATCCATCCTCCTGCGCACAACTCTATCCATAGCCCACGCCTCGCAACCATACAACATTGTTGGAACCACTATTCCTTCAAACATACCCATTTTTGCTTTCCGAGATAATGTTCTCGACTTCCACACATTCTTCAAGGCTCCCAGAATTTTCGCCCCCTCCCCCACCCTATGATCCACTTCCGCTTCCATGGTTCCATCCGCTGCCAGATCCACTCCCAGATATCTAAAACACTTCACTTCCTCCAGTTTTTCTCCATTCAAACTCACCTCCCAATTTACTTGACCCTCAACCCTACTGTACCTAATAACCTTGCTCTTATTCACATTTACTCTTAACTTTCTTCTTCCACACACTTTACCAAACTCAGTCACCAGCTTCTGCAGTTTCACACATGAATCAGCCACCAGCGCTGTGTCATCAGCGAACAACAACTGACTCACTTCCCAAGCTCTCTCATCCCCAACAGACTTCATACTTGCCCCTCTTTCCAAAACTCTTGCATTTACCTCCCTAACAACCCCCTCCATAAACAAATTAAACAACCATGGAGACATCACACACCCCTGTCGCAAACCTACATTCAGTGAGAACCAATCACTTTCCTCTCTTCCTACACGTACACATGCCTTACATCCTCGATAAAAACTTTTCACTGCTTTTAACAACTTTCCTCCCACACCATATATATATATTTATATATATATATATATATATATATATATATATATATATATATATATATATATATATATATATATATATATATATATATATATATATATATATATATATATATATATATATATATATATATATATATATATATATATATATATATATATATATATATATATAAATATATATATATATATATATATATATATATATATATATATATTTATATATATATATATATATATATATATATATATATATATATATATATATATAAAAATATATATATATATATATATATATATATATATATATATATATATATATAAATATATATATATATATATATATATATATATATATATATATATATATATATATACATATATATATATATATATTTATATAAATATATATATATATATATACATATATATATATATATATATATATATTTATATATATATATATATATATATACATATATATATATATATATATATATATCATTTTTTATTTATCTATTCTGCTTTGTCGCTGTCTCCCGCGTTTGCGAGGTAGCGCAAGGAAAAAGACGAAAGAAATGGCCCAACCCACCCCCATACACAATGTATATACAGACACGTCCACACACGCAAATATACATACCTATACATTTCAATGTACACATATATATACACACACAGACACATACATATATACCCATGCACACAATTCACACTGTCTGCCTTTATTCATTCCCATCGCCACCTCGCCACACATGGAATACCATACCCCTCCCCCCTCATGCGTGCGAGGTAGCACTATGAAAAGACAAAAAGGCCCCATTCGTTCACACTCACTCTCTAGCTAACATGCAATAATTCCCGAAATCACAGCTCCCTCTCCACATCCAGGCCCCACACAACTTTCCATGGTTTTTCCCAGACGCTTCATATGCCCTGATTCAATCCACTGACAGCACGTTAACCCCGGTATACCACATCGATCCAATTTACTCTATTCCTTGCCCTCCTTTCACCCTCCTACATGTTCAGGCCCCGATGATACAAAATCTTTTTCACTCCATCTTTCCACCTCCAATTTCGTCTCCCACTTCTCCTCGTTCCCTCCACATCCGACACATATATCCTCTTGGTCAATCTTTCCTCACTCATTCTCTCCATGTGACCAAAAAATTTCAAAACACCCTCTTCTGCTCTCTCAACCACGCTCTTTTTATTTCCACACATCTCTTTTACCCTTACATTACTTACTCACACCTCACAGCTCACACCAAACATTGTCCTCAACATCTCATTTCCAGCACATCCACCCTCCTGCGCACAACTCTATCCATAGCCCACGCCTCGCAACCATACAACATTGTTGGAACCACTATTCCTTCAAAAATACCCATTTTTGATTTCCGAGATAATGTTCTCGACTTCCACACATTCTTCAAGGGTCCCAGGATTTTCGCCCCCTCCCCCACCCTATGATTCAATTCCGCTTCCATGGTTCCATCCGCTGCCAGATCCACTCCCAGATATCTAAAACACTTCACTTCCTCCAGTTTTTCTCCATTCAAACTTACCTCCCAATTGACTTGACCCTCAACCCTACTGTACCTAATATCCTTGCTCTTATTCACATTTACTCTTAACTTTCTTCTTTCACACACTTTACCAAACTCAGTCACCAGCTTCTGCAGTTTCTCACATAAATCAGCCACCAGCGCTGTATCATCAGCGAACAACAACTGACTCACTTCCCAAGCTCTCTCATCCCCAACCGACTTCATACTTGCCCCTCTTTCCAAAACTCTTGCATTCACCTCCCTAACAACCGCATCCATAAACAAATTAAACAACCATGGAGATATCACACACCCCTGCCGCAAACCTACATTCACTGAGAACCAATCACTTTCCTCTCTTCCTACACGTACACATGCCTTACATCCTCGATAAAAACTTTTCACTGCTTCTAACAACTTGCCTCCCACACCATATATTCTTAATACCTTCCACAGAGCATCCCTATCAACTCTATCATATGCCTTCTCCAGATCCATAAACGCTACATACAAATCCATTTGCTTTTCTAAGTATTTCTCACATACATTCTTCAAAGCAAACACCTGATCCACACATCCTCTACCACTTCTGAAACCACACTGCTCTTCCCCAATCTGATGCTCTGTATATGCCTTCACCCTCTCAATCAATACCCTCCCATATAATTTACCAGGAATACTCAACAAACTTATACCTCTGTAATTTGGGCACTCACTCTTATCCCCTTTGCCTTTGTACAATGGCACTATGCACGCATTCCGCCAATCCTCAGGCACCTCACCATGAGTCATACATACATTAAATAACCTTACCAACCAGTCAACAATACAGTCACCTCTTTTTTTAATAAATTCTACTGCAATACCATCCAAACCTGCTGCCTTGCCGGCTTTCATCTTCCGCAAAGCTTTTACTACCTCTTCTCTGTTTACCAAATCATTTTCCCGAACCCTCTCACTTTGCACACCACCTCGACCAAAACACCCTATATCTGCCACTCTATCATCAAACACATTCAACAAACCTTCAAAATACTCACTCCATCTCCTTCTCACATCACCACTACTTGTTATCACCTCCCCATTTCCGACCTTTACTGAAGTTCCCATTTGCTCCCTTGTCTTACGCACTTTATTTGCCTCCTTCCAGAACATCTTTTTATTCTCCCTAAAATTTAATGATACTCTCTCACCCCAACTCTCATTTGCCCTTTTTTTCAACTCTTGCACCTTTCTCTTGACCTCCTGTCTCTTTCTTTTATACATCTCGCACTCAATTGCAATTTTTCCCTGCAAAAATCGTCCAAATGCCTCTCTCTTCTCTTTCACTAATACTCTTACTTCTTCATCCCACCACTCACTACCCTTTCTAATCAACCCACCTCCCACTCTTCTCATGCCACAAGCATCTTTTGCGCAATCCATCACTGATTCCCTAATTACATCCCATTCCTCCCCCACTCCCCTTACTTCCATTGTTCTCACCTTTTTCCATTCTCTACTCAGTCTCTCCTGGTACTTCCTCACACAAGTCTCCTTCCCAAGCTCACTTACTCTCACCACCCTCTTCACCCCAACATTCACTCTTCTTTTCTGAAAACCCATACAAATCTTCAACTTAGCCTCCACAAGATAATGATCAGACATCCCTCCAGTTGCACCTCTCAGCACATTAACATCCAAAAGTCTCTCTTTCGCGCGCCTGTCGATTAACACGTAATCCAATAACGCTCTCTGGCCATGTCTCCTACTTACATAAGTATACTTATGTATATCTCGCTTTTTAAACCAGGTATTCCCAATCATCAGTCCTTTTTCAGCACATAAATCTACAAGCTCTTCACCATTTCCATTTACAACACTGAACACCCCATGTATACCAATTATTCCCTCAACTGCCACATTACTCACCTTTGCATTCAAATCACCCATCACTATAACCCGGTCTCGTGAATTCAAAACCACTAACACACTCATTCAGCTGCTCCCAAAACACTTGCCTCTCATGATCTTTCTTCTCATGCCCAGGGGCATATACACCAATAATCACCCATCTCTCTCCGTCAATATATATATATATATATATATATATATATATATATCTTCTTTCAAACTATTCGCCATTTCCCGCATTAGCGAGGTAGCGTTAAGAACAGAGGACTGGGCCTTTGAGGGAATACCCTCACCTGGCCCAATTCTCTGTTCCTTCTTTTGGAAAATTAAAAAAAAAACGAGAGGGGAGGATTTCCAGCCCCCCACTCCCTTCCCTTTTAGTCGCCTTCTACGACACGCAGGGAATACGTGGGAAGTATTCTTTCTCCCCTATCCCCAGGGAAAATATATATATATGGTTCCATCCGCTGCCAGATCCACTCCCAGATATCTAAAACACTTCACTTCATCCAGTTTTTCTCCATTCAAACTCACCTCCCAATTGACTTGACCCTCAACCCTACTGTACCTAATAACCTTGCTCTTATTCACATTTACTCTTAACTTTCTTCTTCCACACACTTTACCAAACTCAGTCACCAGCTTCTGCAGTTTCTCACGTGAATCAGCCACCAGCGCTGTATCATCAGCGAACAACAACTGACTCACTTCCCAAGCTCTCTCATCCCCAACAGACTTCATACTTGCCCCTCTTTCCAAAACTCTTGCATTCACCTCCCTAACAACCGCATCCATAAACAAATTAAACAACCATGGAGACATCACACACCCCTGCCGCAAACCTACATTCACTGAGAACCAATCACTTTCCTCTCTTCCTACACGTACACATGCCTTACATCCTCGATAAAAACTTTTCACTGCTTCTAACAACTTTCCTCCCACACCATATATTCTTAATACCTTCCACAGAGCATCTCTATCAACTCTATCATATGCCTTCTCCAGATCCATAAATGCTACATACAAATCCATTTGCTTTTCTAAGTATTTCTCACATACATTCTTCAAAGCAAACACCTGATCCACACATCCTCTACCACTTCTGAAACCACACTGCCCTTCCCCAATCTGATGCTCTGTACATGCCTTCACCCTCTCAATCAATACCCTCCCATATAATTTTCCAGGAATACTCAACAAACTTATACCTCTGTAATTTGAGCACTCGCTCTTATCCCCTTTGCCTTTGTACAATGGCACTATGCACGCATTCCGCCAATCCTCAGGCACCTCACCATGAGTCATACATACATTAAATAACCTTACCAACCAGTCAACAATACAGTCACCCCCTTTTTTAATAAATTCCACTGCAATACCATCCAAACCTGCTGCCTTGCCGGCTTTCATCTTCCGCAAAGCTTTCACTACCTCTTCTCTGTTTACCAAATCATTTTCCCTAACCCTCTCACTTTGCACACCACCTCGACCAAAACACCCTATATCTGCCACTCTATCATCAAACACATTCAACAAACCTTCAAAATACTCACTCCATCTCCTTCTCACATCACAACTACTTGTTATCACCTCCCCATTTGCGCCCTTCACTGAAGTTCCCATTTGCTCCATTGTCTTACGCACTTTATTTACCTCCTTCCAGAACATCTTTTTATTCTCCCTAAAATCTAATGATACTCTCTCACCCCAACTCTCATTTGCCCTTTTTTTCAACTCTTGCACCTTTCTCTTGACCTCATGTCTCTTTCTTTTATACATCTCCCACTCAATTGTATTTTTTCCCTGCAAAAATCGTCCAAATGCCTCTCTCTTCTCTTTCACTAATACTCTTACTTCTTCATCCCACCACTCACTACCCTTTCTAATCAACCCACCTCCCACTCTTCTCATGCCACAAGCATCTTTTGCGCAATCCATCACTGATTCCCTAAATACATCCCATTCCTCCCCCACTCCCCTTGCTTTCATTGTTCTCACCTTTTTCCATTCTGTACTCAGTCTCTCCTGGTACTTCCTCACACAGGTCTCCTTCCCAAGCTCACTTACTCTCACCACCCTCTTCACCCCAACATTCACTCTTCTTTTCTGAAAACCCATACAAATCTTCACCTTAGCCTCCACAAGATAATGATCAGACATCCCTCCAGTTGCACCTCTCAGCACATTAACATCCAAAAGTCTCTCTCTCGCACGCCTGTCAATTAACACGTAATCCAATAACGCTCTCTGGCCATCTCTCCTACTTACATAAGTATACTTATGTATATCTCGCTTTTTAAACCAGGTATTCCCAATCATCAGTCCTTTTTCAGCACATAAATCTACAAGCTCTTCACCATTTCCATTTACAACACTGAACACCCCATGTATACCAATTATTTCCTCAACTGCCACATTACTCACCTTTGCATTCAAATCACCCATCACTATAACCCGGTCTCGTGCATCAAAACCACTAACACACTCATTCAGCTGCTCCCAAAACACTTGCCTCTCATGATCTTTCTTCTCGTGCCCGGGTGCATATGCACCAATAATCACCCACCTCTCTCCATCAACTTTCAGTTTTACCCATATTAATCGAGAACTTACTTTCTTACATTCTATCACATACTCCCACAACTCCTGTTTCAGGAGTATTGCTACTCCTTCCCTTGCTCTTGTCCTCTCACTAACCCCTGACTTTACTCCCCAGACATTCCCAAACCACTCTTCCCCTTTACCCTTGAGCTTCGTTTCACTCAGAGCCAAAACATCCAGGTTCCTTTCCTCAAACATACTACCTATCTCTCCTTTTTTCACATCTTGGTTACATCCACACACATTTAGGCACCCCACTCTGAGCCTTCGAGGAGGATGAGCACTCCCCGCGTGATTCCTTCTTCTGTTTCCCATTTTAGAAAGTTAATACAAGGAGGGGAGGATTTCTGGCCCCCCGCTCCCGTCCCCTCTAGTCGCTTTCTACGACACGCGAGGAATACGTGGGAAGTATTCTTTCACCCCTATCCCCAGGGATAATATACATACATATATACATATACACATACACACACATACACATACATACGCACATATACACACACACACACACATACATATATATACATATGAAAAATGCAATAAACAATTTAGAAAACTGAAACTTCTAGCTTGAAATGAATGAAAAAAATGAATGTCACATAATGGTTCAACCTCTGGCTATGGAAAAAGGAAATGTATAATTTATTTACACAAACGTCAATAGCAATTCTCATCAATTTAACCACTGTATCAATAAGCTTCAATGTCTAAGCTACATTTTTTTCCAATTTCACTATTTTCTTGTCAAAACACCATGTATGAAAACTATCACTCCAGTAACACAACTATAAACATTTACTTCCCCTTTAAAAAAGGTTCTGGGGAAGTCTGTCTCGATACACTGCGGGAAACTCTACCACCTGGCGAGGTTTGTGTTGCAATGGTTCCCGATTCACAAACGTAGTTGCATCACTGGTGGGCCAAGGTAGTTCCGTTTGCGAAGAGGCGCTCAAAGCTGATCTGTTTCCTGGCCTTCTTGACGTCTTCGCCCTTCAACATATACATATATATACATACACAGACATAAACACATATATACACATGTACATAATTCACACTTGCTGCCTTTATTCATTCCCTTCGCCACCACGCCACACATGAGATAACAACCCCCTCCCCCTGCACGCGCACGAGGTAGCACTAAGAAAAGACAACAGAGGCCACATTTGTTCACAATCAGTCTCTAGCTGTCATGTATAATGCACCGAAACCACACCTCCCTTTCCATATCCAGGCCCCACAAAACTTTCCATGGTTTACCCCAGATGCTTCACATGCCCTGGTTCAATTCATTGACAGCAAGTCGACCCCGGTATACCACATCGTTCCAATTCACTCTATTCCTTGCACGCCTTTCACCCTCCTGCATATTCAGGCCCCGATCGCTCAAAATCTTTTTCACTCCATCCTTCCACCTCCAATTTGGTCTCCCACATCTCCTCGTTCCCTCCAACTCTGACACATATATCCTCTTTGTCAATCTTTCCTCACTCATTCTCTCCATGTGACCAAACCATTTCAATACACCCTCTTCTGCTCTCTCAACCATACTCTTTTTATCACCACACATCTTTCTTACCCTTTCATTACTTACTCTATCAAACCACCCCACACCACATATTGTCCTCAAACATCTCATTTCCAACACATCCACTCTCCTCCGCACAACCCTATCTATAGCCCATGCCTCGCAACCATATAACATCGTTGGAACCTCTATTCCTCCAAACATACCCATTTTTGCTTTCCGAGATATGTTCTTGCCTTCCACGCATTTTTCAACGCTCCCAGAACTTTTGCCCCCATCCCCCACCCTGTGACTCACTTTTGCTTCCATGGTTCCATCCGCTGCCAAATCCACCCCCAGATATCTAAAATACTTCACTTCCTCCAGTTTTTGTCCATTCAAACTTACCTCCCAGTTGACTTGTCCCTCAACTCTACTGTACCTAATAACCTTGCTCTTATTCACATTTACAAAATTCGTATAACAGTAATTCCTAATTAGTATCTATCTATGTTTCTGACACTTTTTCCAACTGGAACTCCCTCAAAGGGGTTGCTACGGCAAGAGTCTCCATAACTAAAGAACTCTAGTGCCACTTCTTAGCCTTTAGTGCCTCACCCTCAACTGGCCATAAGGAAAGGAAAAGTCTAGCCCAGTGTTTGCAGATGCTCCTACCTAATGTTCCTAATGACTACTTCTATCTAATGCTCCTACCTACTATATATATATATATATATATATATATATATATATATATATATATATATATATATATATATATATATATATATATATATTTTTTTTTTCTTTTTCTTTCAAACTATTCGCCATTTCCCGCATTAGCGAGGTAGCGTTAAGAACAGAGGACTGGGCCTTTGAGGGAATACCCTCACCTGGCCCAATTCTCTGTTCCTTCTTTTGGAAAATTAAAAAAAAAACGAGAGGGGAGGATTTCCAGCCCCCCGCTCCCTCCCCTTTTAGTCGCCTTCTACGACACACAGGGAATACGTGGGAAGTATTCTTTCTCCCCTATCCCCTATATATATATATATATATATATATATATATATATATATATATATATATATATATATATATATATATATATATATATATATATATATATATATATATATATATATATATATATATATATATATTATCCCTGGGGTTAGGGGATTAAGAATACTTCCCACGTATTCCCTGCGTGTCGTAGAAGGCGACTAAAAGGGAAGGGAGCGGGGGGCTGGAAATCCTCCCCTCTCGTCTTTTTTTTTTTCTTTTTTTTCCAAAAGAAGGAACAGAGGGGGCCAGGTGAGGATATTCCAAAAAAGGCCCAGTCCTCTGTTCTTTACGCTACCTCGCTAACGCGGGAAATGGCGAATAGTTTAAAAGAAAAGAAGAAATATATATATATATGTATATATATATATATATATATATATATATATATATATATATATATATATATATATATATATATATATATATATATATATATATATATATATATATATATATATATATATATATATATATCCCTGGAGTTAGGGGAAACAGAAGAAAGAAACACGCAAGGAGTGCTCATCCTCCTCGAAGGCACAGATTGGGTGTCTGAATGTGTGTGGATGTAACCAAGATGAGAAATAAGGAGAGATGGGTAGTATTCTCAAGGAAAAGAACCGGATGTTTTGGCTCTGAGTGAAACGAATCTCAAGGGTAAAGGGGAAGATTGGTTTGGGAATGTTTTGGGAGTAAAGTCATCGGTTGGCGAGAGAAGAGCAAGGAAGGATTAGCACTACTCGTGAAACAGGAGTGGTTGGAGTATGTGATGGAGTGTAAGAAAGTAAACTCTTGGTTGATATGGGCACAACTGAATGTGGATGGAGAGAGATGAGTGATTATTGGTGCCTGTGCACCTGAGCATGAGAAGAAAGATCATGAGAGACAAGTGTTCTGGGAGCAGCTGAGTGAGAGTGTTTTTAGTTTTGATGCACGAGACCGGGTTATAGTGATAGGTGATTTGAATGCGAAGGTGAGTAATGTGGCAATTGAGGGAATTATTGGTGCACATGGGGTGCTCGGTGTTGTAAATGTAAATGGTGAAGAGCTTGTAGATTTGTGTGCTGAAAAAAGACTGGTGATTGGGAATACCTGGTTTAAAAAGAGAGAGATACATAGGTTATTGGATTACATGTTAACTCATAGGCGCGTGAAAGAGAGACTTTTGGATATCAATGTGCTGAGAGGTGTAACTGGAGGGATGTCTAACCATTATCTTGCGGAGGCGAAGGTGAAGATTTGCCGCGGTTTTCGAAAAAGAAGAATGTTGGGGTGAAGAGAGTGGTGAGAGCAAGTGAGCTTAGGAAGGAGACTTGTGTGAGGAAATACCAGGAAAGACTGAGTGCAGAATGGAAAAAGGTGAGAGTAAGTGATGTTAGGGGAGTGGGGAAGGAATGGGATGTATTTAGGGAAGCAGTGATGGCTTGTGCAAAAGATGCTTGTGGCATGAGAAGCGTGGAAGGTGGGCAGATTAGAAAGGGTAGTGAGTGGTGGGATGAAGAAGTAAGATTATTAATGAAAGAGAAGGGAGAGAAATTTGGACGATTTTTGCAGGGAAATAATGCAAATGACTGGGAGATGTATAAAAGAAAGAGGCCGGTGGTCAAGAGAAAGGTGCAAGAGGTGAAAAAGAGGCAAATGAGAGTTCGGTTGAGAGAGTATTATTGAATTTTACGGAAAATAAGAAAATGTTTTCGAAGGAGGTAAATAAAGTGCGAAAGACAAGAAAAGAGATGGAAACATCGGTGAAGGGGGCTAATGTGAAGGTGATAACAAGTAGTGGTTATGTGAGAAGGAGATGGAGTGAGTATTTTGAAGGTTTGTTGAATGTGTTTGATGTTAGAGTGGCAGATATAAGGTGTTTTGGTCGAGGTGGCGTGCGAAGTGAAAGGGTTAGGGAGAATGATTAGGTTAAAAAAAGAAGTAGTAAAAGCTTTGTGGAAGATGAAAGCCGGCAAGACAGTGGGTTTGGATGGCATTGCAGTTGAATTTATTAAAAAAGGGAGTGACTGTGTTGTTGACTGGTTCGTAAGGATATCTAATGTATGAATGACTCATGGAGAGGTGCCTGAAGATTGGCGGAATGTATGCATAGTGCCATTGTACAAAGGCAAAGGGGAAAAAGGTGAGTGCTCAAATTACAGAGGTTTAAGTTTGTTGAGTATTCTTGGGAAACTATGGGAGGGTATTGATTGACAGGGTGGAGTCATGTACAGAGCATCACACTGGGGAAGAGCTGTGTGGTTTCAGAAGTGGTATAGGATGTGTGGATCAGGTGTTTGCTTCGAAGAATATATGTGAGAAATAATTAGAAAAGCAAATGGACTTGTATGTAGCATTTATGGAACTAAAGAAGGCATATAATGGAGTTGATAGAGATGCTCTGTGGAAGGTATTGAAAATATATGGTGTGGGAGGCAAGTTGTTAGAATAAGTAAAAAGTTTTTATCGATGATGTAAGTTATGTATAATAGTAGGAAGAGAGGAATGTGATTGATTTTCAGTGAATGTTGGTTTGCGGTAGGGGTGCGTGATGTCTCCGTGGTTGTTTAAATGTTTATAGATGGGGTGTTTAGGGAGGTGAACGCAAGAGTTTTGGAGAGAGGGGCAAGTATGCAGTCTGTTGTGGATGAGAGAGCTTGGGAAGTGGCTGATTCGGGTGAGAAACTGCAAAAGCAGGTGACTGAGTTTGGTAGAGTGTGTAAAAGAAAAAAGCTGAGTGTAAATGTGAATAAGAGCAAGGTTATTAGGTACAATAGGGTTGAGGGTCAAGTCAATTGAGAAGCTAGTTTGAATGGAGAAAAACTGGAGGAAGTGAAGTGTTTTAGATATATGGGAGTGAATTTGGCAGTAGATGGAACCATGGAAGCGGAAGTAAGTCACAGGGTGGGGGAGGGGGCGAAAGTTCTGGGAGCGTTGAAAAATGTGTGGAAATCGAGAACATTATCTCGAAAAGCAAAAGTGAGTATCTTTGAAGGAACAGTAGTTCAATGTTATATTGCTGCGAGACGTGGGCTATAGACGTGGGTGGATGTGTTGGAAATGAGATGTTTGAGGACAATATGTGGTGTGAGGTGGTTTGATCGAGTAAGTAATGAAAGGGTAAGAGAGATGTGTTGCAATAAAAAGAGTGTGGTTGAGAGAGCAGAAGAGGGTGTTTTGAAATGGTTTGGTCACATGGAGAGAATGAGAGAGGAAAGACTGACAAAGAAAATATATGTTTCAGAGGTGGAAGGAACGAGGAGAAGTGGGAGACCAAATTGAAGGTGGAGGGATGGAGTGAAAAAGATTTTGAGCGATCGGGGCCTGAATATACAGGAGGGTGAAAGGCGTGCAAGGAATATAGTGAATTGGAACGATGTGGTATACCGGGGTCGAAGTGCTGTCAATGGATTGAATCAGGACATGTGAAGCGACTGGGGTAAATTATGGAGAGTTTTGTGGTGCCTGGATGTGGAAAGGGAGCTGTGGTTTTGGTGCATTATACATGATAGCTGGAGACTTGAGTGTGACCGAATGTGACATTTGTTGTTTTTTCCTAGCGCTACCTCGCGCGCATGTCAGGGAAGGAGGGGGCAGTCATTTCATGTGTGGCGGGGTGGAGACGGAAATGAATGAAGGCAGCAAGTATGAATTATGTACATGTGTATATATGTATATGCCTATGTATGTATATATATGTATAGGTTAAAATATATAGGTATGTATATGTGCGTGTAATCTTAATCACCCTCACCCTGCCTTCTATCTGTATGGGGCTCCCGTTACGCTGGGGAGCCGGCCACGACCACTGGGCGTGACCATACTTCATAAAGTGCAGTGTTGTGTACAGGTGTATATCGGGAGAGCACAGCAATCAAGCAGTGCGCATTCGGTGTTTTCCCTGTGGAAGATACATCGTGGGTTGAAGGGTCTTAAGATAGTATGACTCGTCTGTGTCTGGGGAGAGCAGTTTCACATGGATGTATGAGTTTCATTAGTTTTGTCTGAGATGAGGGAATCGTAAGGTAGAGATTGTCGAAGTGTTTGACAAGGGTAGGCTTTAAATCTCTACTCGGGGGTTGATGGTTATTATGGAGTAGTACTGTTATATAGAAATTGAGTCCCGAGCATGCTGAGGTGTGATTATATTGGAAGAATCTCTTTTTCATTTTATCGATGTTGTATGTTTGTGGTTTCCATGCAGCGGATGATTGTTCTGAGTGCTCCATTTTCTTTGGTTGCCAGCTTTTTTGACTTTTGAAAGCGTGCAAGACCAGGCAGACATAGCATAGTTCAGAAAGGAGCAGATTAATTGTCTGTAGAATATGACAGGAGAAAGCATATGATAGGGTTGATAGAGATGCTTTGTGGAAGGTTTTAGGAGTACTTGGTGTGGGAGGTAAGTTACTAGAAGCAGGGAAAAGTTTTTACCAAGGATGTAAGGCATGCATCCGAGATGGAAGAGAGGAGAATGATTGGTTCCCAGTGAATGTTGGTCAGCGGCAAGGGTGTGTGATGTCTCCATGGATTTTAATTTGTTTTCTGGATCGGGAGGTTAGGAGGTAAATGGAAGTGTTTTGGAAAGAGTGGCGAGTATGCAGTCTATTGTGGATGAAAATGCCTGGGAAGAGAGTCAGTTGTTCGCCGATGATACAGCTCTAGTTGCTGATTCGTGCGAGAAACTGCAGAGGTTGGTGACTGAGTTTAGAAAAGTATATGAAAGGAGAATGAGAGTCAATGTGAATAAGAGCAATTATTAGGTTTCTGTAGGGTTAAGGGACAAGTTAATTGGGAGGTAAGATTGAATGGAGAAAATTGAAGGAAGGGAGGTGTTTTAGATATCTGGGAATGGACCTAGCAGCGGATGGATCCATGGAAGTGGAAGTGAGTTACAGGATGGGGAAGGGGGCGAAGATTCTGGGAGTGATGAAAGAGAGAACTTTCTTTCTGAGAGCAAAAATGGGTATGTTTGAAGGAAAAGTAGTTCCGACAATGTTATACGGTTGCGAAGCATAGGCCACAGATAGGGTTGTTGGAAATGAAATATTTGAGGACAATATGTGGTGTGAGGTAGTTTAATCGAGTAAGCGATGTAAGAGTGCTAGAAATGTGTGGAAATAACAAGAGTATGGTTGAGGCAGAAGAGGGTGTTAAAATGGTTTGGACATATGGAGAGAATGAGTGAGGAAAGATTGACAAAGAGGATATATGTGTCAGAGGTGGCGGGAAGAAGGAGAAGCGGGAGACCATATTGGAGATTGAGGGATGGAGTGAAAAAGATTTTGAGCGATGGGGGCCTGAACATACAGGATGGTGAGAGGCATGCAAGGAATAGAGTGAATTGGAACGATGTCGTATATCGGGGTCGAGGTGCTGTCAATGGACTGAACCAGGACATGTGAAGCGTCTGGGGTAAACCATGGGAAGTTTTGTGGGGCCTGGATGTGGATAGGGAGTTATCGTTTCAGTGCATTACGCATGACAGTTAGAGACTGAGTGTGAACGAATGAGGCCGTGTTTTGTCTGTTCCTGGCGCTACCATGCTGGAGGTGGGTGGGGGATGCTATTTCATGTGTGGTGGGGTGGCGACGAAAATGGATGAAGGCAGCAAATATGAATATGTGCATGTGTATATATGTGTATATATATGTGTGTATGTATATGTATGTATACGTTGAAATGTATATGTATGTATATGTGCGTGTGTGGGTGTTTATGTATATACATGTGTATGTGAGTGGGATAGGCCATTCCTCGTCTGTTTCCTTGCTCTTTCTCGCTAACATGGGAGACGGCGGTTGCCTACAATGAATAAGTAGAATAAATAAAAGATATATATGCGTGTGTGTGTGTGTGTGTGTGTGTGTGTGTGTGTGTGTGTGCGTTACCAAACTCCGCCCTCATAAAGGTACACCACGAGTGAAAATTCACCTTCGTTGGTACTGTAACATTGGCAGTATAATTTCGTCACAGAACTTCTCACTCTAGATGAGACCACACTACTACTGAGAGTAGCGCAGCCATGGACTGCAGTAGCCTCCGGATACAGGTCTTAGGTAAGACCAGGAGCCCTTCTTAGGAAGAGGTCTTGGGGTAACTGCAGGTAATGAAATATATAAAAATAGTATTGTCCACCATGTTATGAGAATATGACGGCAGGATGATATACACATGAATATGTTAAGTGTCTCGTCGGTGTATCGTCCATATGGCAGTAATGATCTCGTTTCCGATGATTACGACGGTTGTACACCTGGTGAGCTACAATTCTCATTGGTCAGACTTCAAATGGCTGTTAGATTGTTAAGGCTTTTCTCTGGGGAGACACGGAGATCCCCCATTCTCTGAAGAACTCGTCTGTGCCCCAGTCAAGAGGTCCTTCTGCTTGAAGTAATTCTTTCTTTGATAAAGTATGAGAGTTTCTGAAAAGTATGTGAATCGTTTCCATCAGATCCATCTCAACTGTTCATATAAACCAAGTGTAGCTTTTTAATGTTGTCTCGTATTATGCAAATTGATGAAATGTGGAATGTTTCACTGCCTCCACGCCTGGGGCCTCAAGTCCACTTAACCTCCAGCTAGTGTGTGTCCATGTTGAGCCAACAAACACATCCCTGGCCCAGACTCAGCTGAAATTATTATTTGATTTATTTCGTATCATTAGCGGCCGTGTTAATACTAGTTTTTTCGAGATTCTTTTTTCAATAATTTCAGACGATTTCATTCAGAGATCTAAAGGTATGAACAGAGGGACGGAATGGAATGGTATAAATAAAGAGACGGAACGGTTTGAACAGAGATATGGACTAAAGTTTAATGAACAGATGGACGGAAAGACATGTTTTGGTGAAATCTGTTTCAAAAAGTGTTCATTTAGTTTCGAGAGTTCGTTATTGTGGTTCAGGACTGCCCACTCCTCCCACCTATCCCCCAATATATGCAAAACCTAGCTTCACGATTGTCCCCAAAGACGCAGGACTTGTCTCTATTACAAACCAGAGAAGCAAAACTTACCCCCATACAACCCTACAGTCGAAGGTTTGATCTCAAAAGAACCCCCAGAGACGCGTGACTTGGTGCTAGTACTTCCCCCAGAGCTGCTGGAATTGTCCATAGTTATACCCCAGAGAAGCACAAGCTCTCTTCAATAATATCCCCAGAGAAGCACAAGCTCTCTTCAATATCATCCCCAGAGAAGCACAATCTCTCTTCAATATTATCCCCAGAGAAGCACAAGCTCTCTTCAATATTATCCCCAGAGAAGCAAAAATTTGCACTTTCCCTGGAAGGCAGGAGGTCTCACTAGCATTCTCCCCAGAGAAGAAGGGGTTGTCACCAGTACTGCCTCAGAGACGGAGAATTTGTTCCTGGTACTACCTTATCACTACCCCCAAAGACACAGGAATTACCCTTGGCACTATCCCCAGAGAAATACATTCTTGGGGCAACATACCTAAAACAATCATCATCGTACTGAGATATATCCCTCAATTAAGTCTATCTAAATTCATTTTAGTCTTTTGCTTCAAGACTCAGTGTGTGTGTGTGTGTGTGTGTGTGTGTGTGTGTGTGTGTGTGTGTGTGTATGTGTGTGTGTGTGTGTGTGTGTGTGTGTGTGTGTGTGTGTGTGTGTGTCTGTGTGTGTGTATGTGTGTGTGTGTGTGTGTGTGTGTGTGTGTGTGTATGTGTGTGTGTGTTATCACTGTCTGTTACGGGGAGAGAGTTTGACACTTGCATTGCCCCGTATCTAAGCTTTGTATATATGTACAACGTCTCTGCTCTTGTGTATGTATGTTTGCACGCACACACACACACACACACACACACACACACACACACACACACCCTAGCCTGAGCCAGGTCCCCATTCATCGACCAGTCTGGAAGAGAAAATGAACACCTGGGTTCGTTGTATGCCGACTGCCGCGCCTAGGATTTGAACCCTTGTGGTACGACCCCCGGCTGGCCCGTACTGGCTCATGGTCAGGAACGCTAGGTTCGTGTGTGTGACTGTGTGTGTTTTGTGATTCTTTATTTTTTTCATACTTGACGGTCATTTCCCGCGTTAGTGACGTAGCGTCAAGAAGCAGACCAAGAACGACATCCACTCACGTACACATATATAGACATCTTTCTTTTCTTTCTTTCATACTATTCGCCATTTCTCGCTTTAGCGAGGTATCGTTAAAAACAGAGGACTGGGCCTTTGAGGGAATATCCTCACCTGGCACCCTTCTCTGTTCCTTCTTTTGGAAAATTAAAAGAAAACGAGAGGGGAGGATTTCCAGCCACCCGCTCCCTCCCCTTTTAGTCGCCTTCTACGACACGCAGGGAATACGTGGGAAGTATTATTTCTCCCCTATCCCCCATGTAGAGACATATATGCATACATATGTATATATATATATATATATATATATATATATATATATATATATATATATATATATATATATATATATATATATAAATATATATATATATATATATATTTTTATTTTTATTATACTTTGTCGCCGTCTCCCGCGTTTGCGAGGTAGCGCAAGGAAACAGACGAAAGAAATGGCCCAACCCACCCCCACACACATGTATATACATACGTCCACACACGCAAATATACATACCTACACAGCTTTCCATGGTTTACCCCAGACGCTTCACATGCCTTGATTCAATCCACTGACAGCACGTCAACCCGGTATACCACATCGATCTAATTCACTCTATTCCTTGCCCTCCTTTCACCCTCCTGCATGTTCAGGCCCCGATCACACAAAATCTTTTTCACTCCATCTTTCCACCTCCATTTTGATCTCCCACTTCTCGTTCCCTCCACCTCCGACACATATATCCTCTTGGTCAATCTTCCCTCACTCATTCTCTCCATGTGCCCAAACCATTTCAAAACACCCTCTTCTGCTCTCTCAACCACGCTCTTTTTATTTCCACACATCTCTCTTACCCTTACGTTACTTACTCGATCAAACCACCTCACACCACACATTGTCCTCAAACATCTCATTTCCAGCACATCCATCCTCCTGCGCACAACTCTATCCATAGCCCACGCCTCGCAACTATACAACATTGTTGGAACCACTATTCCTTCAAACATACCCATTTTTGCTTTCCGAGATAATGTTCTCGACTTCCACACATTCTTCAAGGCTCCCAGAATTTTCGCCCCCTCCCCCACCCTATGATCCACTTCCGCTTCCATGGTTCCATCCGCTGCCAGATCCACTCCCAGATATCTAGCACACTTTACTTCCTCCAGTTTTTCTCCATTCAAACTTACCTCCCAATTGACTTGACCTTCAAACCTACTGTACCTAATAACCTTGCTCTTATTCACATTTACTCTTAACTTTCTTCTTTCACACACTTTACCAAACTCAGTCACCAGCTTCTGCAGTTTCTCACATGAATCAGCCACCAGTGCTGTATCATCAGCGAACAACAACTGACTCACTTCCCAAGCTCTCTCATCCCCAAAAGACTTCATACTTGCCCCTCTTTCCAAAACTCTTGCATTCACCTCCCTAACAACCCCATCCATAAACAAATTAAACAACCACAGAGACATCACACACACCTGCCGCAAACCTACATTCACTGAGAACCAATCACTTTCCTCTCTTCCTACACGTACACATGCCTCACATCCTCGATAAAAAACTTTTCACTGCTTCTAACAACTTGCCTCCCACACCCTATATTCTTAATACCTCCCACAGAGCATCTCTATCAACTCTATCATATGCCTTCTCCAGATCCATAAATGTTACATACAAATCCATTTGCTTTTCTAAGTATTTCTCACATACATTCTTCAAAGCAAACACCTGATCCACACATCCTCTACCACTTCTGAAACCACACTGCTCTTCCACAATCTGATGCCCTGTACATGCCTTCACCCTCTCATCTCAATCAGTACTCTCCCATATGATTTACCAGGAATACTCAACAAACTTATACCTCTGTAATTTGAGCACTCACTCTTATCCCCTTTGCCTTTGTACAATGGCACTATGTACGCATTCCGCCAATCCTCAGGCACCTCTCCATGAGTCATTCATACATTAAATAACCTTACCAACCAGTCAATAATACAGTCACCCCCTTTTTTAATAAATTCCACTGCAATACCATCCAAACCTGCTGCCTTGCCGGCTTTCATCTTCCGCAAAGCTTTTACTACCTCTTCTTTGTTTACCAAATCATTTTCCCTAACCCTCTCACTTTGCACACCACCTCGACCAAAACACCCTATATCTGCCACTCTATCATCAAACACATTCAACAAACCTTCAAAATACTCACTCCATCTCCTTCTCACATCACCACTACTTGTTATCACTTCCCCATTTGCGCCCTTCACTGAAGTTCCCATTTCCTCCCTTGTCTTACGCACTTTATTTACTTCCTTCCAGAACATCTTTTTATTCTCCCTAAAATTTAATGATACTCTCTCACCCCAACTCTCATTTGCCCTCTTTTTCACCTCTTGCACCTTTCTCTTGACCTCCTGTCTCTTTCTTTTATACGTCTCCCACTCAATTGCATTTTTTCCCTGCAAAAATCGTCCAAATGCCTCTCTCTTCTCTTTCACTAATACTCTTACTTCTTCATCCCACCACTCACTACCCTTTCTAATCAACCCACCTCCCACTCTTCTCATGCCACAAGCATCTTTTGCGCAATCCATCACTGATTCACTAAATTCATCCTATTCCTCCCCCACTCCCCTTACTTCCATTGTTCTCACCTTTTTCCATTCTGTACTCAGTCTCTCCTGGTACTTCCCCACACAAGTCTCCTTCCCAAGCTACCTTACTCTCACCACCCTCTTCACCCCAACATTCACTCTTCTTTTCTGAAAACCCATACAAATCTTCACCTTAGCCTCCACAAGATAATGATCAGACATCCCTCCAGTTGCACCTCTCAGCACATTAACATCCAAAAGTCTCTCTTTCGCGCGCCTGTCAATTAACACGTAATCCAATAACGCTCTCTGGCCATCTCTCCTACTTACATACGTATACTTATGTATATCTCGCTTTTTAAACCAGGTATTCCCAATCACCAGTCCTTTTTCAGCACATAAATCTACAAGATCTTCGCCATTTCCATTTACAACACTGAACACCCCATGTATACCAATTATTCCCTCAACTGCCACATTACTCACCTTTGCATTCAAATCACCCATCACTATAACCCGGTCTCGTGCATCAAAACCACTAACACACTCATTCAGCTGCTCCCAAAACACTTGCCTCTCATAATCTTTCGTCTCATGCCCAGGTGCATATGCACCAATAATCACCCATCTCTCTCCATCAACTTTCAGTTTTACCCATATTAATCGAGAATTTACTTTCTTACATTCTATCACATACTCCCACAACTCCTGTTTCAGGAGTACTGCTACTCCTTCCCTTGCTCTTGTCCTCTCACTAAACCCTGACTTTACTCCCAAGACATTCCCAAACCACTCTTCCCCTTTACCCTTGAGCTTCGTTCCACTCAGAGCCAAAACATTCAGGTTCCTTTCCTCAAACATACTACCTATCTCTCCTCTTTTCACATCTTGGTTACATCCACACACATTTAGACACCCCAGTCTATATATATATATATATATATATATATATATATATATATATATATATATATATATATATATATATATATATATATATAAATATACATATATATATATATATATATATATATATATATATATATATATATATATATATATATATATATATATATATATATATATATATATATATATATATATATAAATATATATATATGTATATATATATATATATATATATATATATATATATATATATATATATATATATATATATATATATATATATATATATATATATATATATATATATATATATGTATATATATATATATATATATATATATATATATATATATATATATATATATATATATATATATATATATATATATATATATATATATAGTATCCCTGGGGATAGGGAAGAAAGAATACTTCCCACGTATTCCCTGCGTGTCGTAGAAGGCGACTAAAAGGGGAGGGAACGGGGGGCTGGAAATCCTCCCCTCTCAATTTTTTTTTAAATTTCCAAAAGAAGGAACAGAGAAGGGGGCCAGGTGAGGATATTCCCTCAGTGGCCCAGTTCTCTGTTCTTAACGCTACCTCGCTAACGCGGGAAATGGCAAATAGTTTGAAAAAAAAAAAAAAAAAAAAAAAAAAAAAATATATATATATATATATATATATATATATATATATATATATATATATATATATATATATATATATATATATATATATATATATATATATATATATATATATATATATATATATATATATCTGTATATATATACAAATACATACACATAGACATACATATCCATGAATACACATGTACATATTCATGTTTGCTACATTTCATCCATTTCCGGCGCCACCCCACCCCATAGGAAACAGCATCGCCAACCCCTGCGTTAACAAGGTAGAGCCAGGAAACAAACGAAGAAAACCCACATCCACTCACATCCATATTCTAGCTGTCATGTGTAATGCACCGAAACTAAAGTTTCCTATCCACATCCGGGCTCCACAGACCTTTCCATGATTTACCCCACACATTTCAAATGCTATGGTTCAGTCAAATAACGGCACAGTGACCCCAATATACCACATAGTTCTGATTTGCTCTATTCCGTGCAAGCCTTTCACCTTCTTGCATGTTCAGGCCCGAATTGTTCAAAGTCATTTTTACTCCATCCTTCCATCTCCAATTTGGTCTCCCGGTTCTCCTTGTTCCCTCCACCTTTGACATATATCCTTTTTGTCAACCTTTCCTCAGTAATGCTCTCCAGACAAAACTTTTTTTTATTACAACACATTTCTCCTACCCTCTCATTACTCACTTGACCAAACCTCCTCAATCCACATATTGTCCTAAAACACTTCATTTCCAAAACATCTATCTCCCTTCGCACAACCCTAATTATATCCCATGCCTCGCAACATAAAATATTGTTGGAACTATTATTCTTTCAAACATACCTATTTTTTTCTCCGAGATAAAGTTCTCTCCTTCCGCACATTCTCTTATCGTTCCAACCTTTGCCCCCTCATGTTTTTTTTCGCTGCCATGTCCACTTCCAGATATCTAAAGCACTTCACATCCTCCAATTTTTCTACATTCAAATTCATATCCTAACTAACTTGCCTCTCAACCCTAGTGAACCTAAAAGCCTTGTTTTTATTCATATTCACTCTCAACTTCCTCCTTTCACACATTTTTCCAAACTCAGCCACCAATTTCTGCAGTTTCCCACTAGAATCAGAAGCCAGTACCACATCATCGGCGAAGAACAACTGACACTTCCCAGGCCCTCTCATCCCGAGCAGACTGCATTCTCGCCCCATTCTCCAAGACTCTTACTTATGCATCACTCACCACCCCACCCATAAAGTTTAATGATACTCTGACCCCAACTCTCATTTGCCCTCTTCAACTCCTGCACCTTCATCATTACCTGCCGCCGCTTTCTTTTATATATTTCCTAGTCATTTGCACTCCTTCCTTGAGAGCACCGTCCAAAGTCCTCTCTTTTCTCTTTATCTTTGGTTCTTTATCCCACCACTCACTACCCTTTTTAATCTACCAACCTCCCACCTTTCCCATGTCACGTGCATCTCTTGTGCATCATCACTGCTTCTCTAAATACCTTCCATTCCTCACCCACTTCCCTAACTTCATTTGCTAGCACCGTTTGACATTATACACTCTATATCTGCTGGTATTTCTTCACATAAGTCTACTTTCCGAGCTCACGTATTGTCACTCTCCGACACTGTCTCCTTTTTTTCAAAAACCTCTACAAACGTTAACCCTCGCCTCCACAAGATAGTGGTCAGACATCCCAACAGCTGTCCATATAGGCGTATTTACATCCAAAAGTCTCTCTTTTACATTCCTATCAATTAATACGTAGTCTAATAATGTCCGTTGGCCATCTCTCTTATTCATATACATATGTAATCTATTAATGCCCGTTGACCTTGTCTCTTACTCACATACGTATACTTGTGTATATCTCTCTTTTTAGACCAGATATTCCCAATCACTAGTCTTTTCTCAGCACAAATCCGCAAGCTCTTCACAATTTCCACCGATCCCGGTCTCGTGCACCAAAACTGCTGACGCACTCACTCAGCTGTTCTAAAATGCCTGCCACACATGATCACTCATCCCTTGCCATCTACTTTCAGCTTTACCCATATCAACCTAGAATTTACTTCCTTATACTCTATCACACACTTCCGCAACTCCTTATTCAGTAGTAGTGCTACTCTTTCCTTAGCTCGTGTCGTTTCACCAAAACGGTACCTAACTTCCAAGACGTTTCCAAAGCATCCTTCTCCTTAACCCTTGAGCTTCGTTTCACTAATATCCAGAACATCCAGGTTTATTTCCTCACACATACTTCCTATCTCTCCTCTTTTCTCATCTTGGTTACATCCACACACATTCAGACATCGCAATCTGAGCCTTCGAGGAGATTGAGCACTCCCTGCTTGACTTCTTGTGTTTCCGCGTTTAGAAATTGGAATGCAAGAAGGGAAGGGTTTCCAGCCCCCCGCTCCCTCCCCCTTTCGCCGCCTTTTACGTCATGTGGGGAATACAGAAGTAGACTTCTTTCTTCCTTACCTCATATAAATACAGTTGTCGTCCTATCACTATAATCTCCCATGCCAGTTTGATCTGGATCGCAAATAATGACATTATGTTGTGAGCACCTGTGATTGATTCAGTTTATACTCAGTTATCATTGACTTATCTTTTCGTCAAGCAAATGGTTGTTGGCTATTTGTAAACCCAAAGCGTCAGGAGGATCCCCACGGGGTGGAGAGATCTTGGCGAGGCGCAGATGATACATCTGATGTACGTCAGAAGTTCGGGGTGGAGAAAGAAGACACCAGGAGGGAAGGTACAATGAAGGAAAATAAAAGAACAAAAGAAGGGGTAGAGAGATACAGAGATGACAATAGATGGGTATCGGAAGAGAGAGAGAGAGAGAGAGAGAGAGAGAGAGAGAGAGAGAGAGAGAGAGAGAGAGAGAGAGAGAGAGAGAGAGAGAGAGAGAGAGAGAGAGAGAGAGAGAGAGAGAGAGAGAGAGAGAGAGAGAGAGAGAGAGAGAAGCAGGGGATGAGAGAACGATAACATGTAGATATACAGTAAGGTAAGGGAGTGATATTTCTTATCCCGTGAGTGATGGCGATGATAAAAATCAGAGGGAAGGTTGTGTGAAGCAGCAGCTGGATGGCTGGATGAGAGGAGACAGCTTGGTGAGAGGTAAGTCAACACAAGGCAGCTCCCACCAGGCAGACGATACAGGAACCAGAGTCTGTGGTGAGCTGGTGCTCTCGAGACAATGGCAGATCAACATGCAAAAATGAAGACGTGAGAGGGGCACAAGGGGGAATGAGGAAGACTTATTAATGAGGTAATTAGGAGAAGAATTATAAGTGTGAGAAAAGAGGAGAAACTAAACAGAGGAAGAGAAGCAAAGTGGAACACACACACACACACACACACACACACACACACACACACACACACACACACACACACGTGGACAGTGAACAGCTTTTTGAGAGATGTAGGGATAGAGCAACCAGAGAACATAACATGAAATGGAGCAAGTAACTTGTTAACGAAGAAGTAAAGAATTACCGTATAGTATAAGAATGGTGGACGAATACAATAAGTTGGCTAAGAACATGGTTAATGCAGATAACATACATAATTTAAGAAGTGTGATAGTCGAAAATGTTCAAAAGATGGGGCCCCACCGTTGTAGAACTCCCTCCACGTACAGTACAGACAGGTAATTTCACTCGTTATTTACTTACTTATACAAGAAAATGTGAATGTAAGTCAGACACAGCGTACAAAGTGAGGCGAAAAATTTATGAGACTCAACAGTCACTTGAAATACTTTCTTTACTTTTCCCATTAGTAGTTAGAAAAGCCTTTGAACGCGTCGATAATAATTAAAAATTCTTAACTCATTTCCCTTTACCTCTTTGCTTTTTTTCAAACCTCTTAGAACTATGGCCGACATTAAACATGCACATAAATATTTTAGTTCCCTAGACGGCCCCAGTCCAGCACAGCAAAGGAGGAAGGTCCTTCCCAGTAAGACCCCCTTATGGTATTAGTGACTCGACTCTTGAAGATGTCTGTACTTTGCAGGATAATCTGTACTTCAGGAGCAACGAACAGACTTCATTACTGAGGCTTCAGTAAGGAATCACACAGCAGTACTGTCTAATTGGATATCATGTTTCACCATGATAGATCATCAGAATTATTTCTTGTTCTGAAAGCCCTGAAAGGAGCATATATTCCTGGAAGCGTGTTGCATGTCACATATGAATCAAAGACCTGTGATGACGTGTTGGTCCATAGTGCCTCAAGAGACAGACGCTTATTAGAGAAACGGACCCCAGGTCCTGATGAAATAATTAGTTATGCAAGTTGCTATCTCGGGGAACAGAACTTCATTCACTAACGGTAGAACTTGAGATCTGAATGTCTTCTAGAACATCTCACAGCGCAGTTTCAACCCTTCGAAGATCCTGCATTCAGATCTTGAAGGAGATAAGAATATTCTGTTATCTCTAGACAACGCTGGTGCAAGAATAAAGAGAATCTGTAATACTTCATATCTAGTTGACGACTTGATAAAGATGATAATCTTATTAACATAATGAGGTATTATGAACATGATGCAGGATAGGGAAAGATGGGGAGATGATATAGAGGGGTGTGTTACATAGATCCTTGTACACTTAGGAGACGATGACAGCTACGTGATGGTGTTGGCTGTGACAACAACCATCACCATCAGCTATACTCACCTGCTCTTGTTTCTGCTCTCACTGCTGCTGCTGCTGCTGCTGTCACTACTGCTACTGCTGCTGTTGCTGTCACTACTGCTGCTGCTGCTGCTGCTGTCACTACTGCTGCTGCTGCTGTTGCTGTCACTACTGCTGCTGCTGCTGCTGCTGTCACTACTGCTGCTGCTGTCACTACTGCTGCTGCTGCTGCTGCTGTCACTACTGCTGCTGCTGTTACAACTGCTGCTGCTGTTACAACCGCTGCCGATGATGATATTACTGCTGTTGTAGCTGCTGATGCTGTTGTTGTTAGCCTGACAGTCAGTACAGCTGGAATTTATGATGCTGCCAGAATCGCTAGTCTCATAGTTGTTCAAACATGTACCTGAGGTACATGTAAACACTTTGTTTACGTGTCATGACAATACAAAAATAGATAAATGTTTAGGTATAATGTTAGCAACGTTTGGATTAATGTTATGAAAGCTTTATAGTTTATTGACTCCCAATATATAGCTTGTGTTATAGATCGGCAACTAAATAATCTTCTACATTTCGAAGCCGCCGTTAAAGCTTTCTGGGGAACAGTTCAGCGTAAGATAAGCCATTTAGTGTTGGCATCAATGACCCTGTAGCACTGATTAGAATATCATTGTCATGATACCACACTTCTCCAACGTCATTGCTGCTGAGAAAACAAAAAAAAAGCTATTTAAAAGTGGCACATCACGAAAGTTAAAACAGAAATCTATAACTAAAAACGTGACATGGAGTGAAGAGATGAGAAAAACGTTTCGATTCGCGTTCACGTGATGGGAGACTGGAACGTTTCCTGTGTGGAAGTCCAAGTGTGAGATTCACGCACGTAAGACAGGCCAGGTCTGGGGAGGGTAATGCAAGTGTCACCACACACACATGGTCAGCCGGAGGGCTGGTACCAGCTGACACACAGGCCACTTAACCGTACCAACATTTAGGAATTTATTAGTACCACTATTCGTAGATATGGAAATTAATTTTCCTAATGATATTCATCTAATAAAAAAAAATGGTTTCCCATATTACACCAGGAGGTGACATTCGCAAGGCATTGGATATCGTTTTCATTAGAAACAGTATCACGGTGTAGCTAAAGATATTTTTCGCTCAGCTTATCATCCTCTTGTAATCGGAGTCTCTTGCAGTGTATCAAGACTTGAATCTGTTCAGCATTGTTATCATCTGTGGCGTTACAGGTTTAAAGATAAGACTCGACTCTCCTTCATTTCATCAATTGTCTCTAACTGGACCTGTAGAAGATGTAATGTTGTATTATAGATTGTCTATAACTTGACCTGTAGCAGATGTAATGTTGTACTATAGATTGTCTATAACTTGACCTGTAGCAGATGTAATGTTGTATTATAGATTGTCTATAACTTGACCTGTAGCAGATGTAATGTTGTACTATAGATTGTCTATAACTTGACCTGTAGCAGATGTAATGTTGTACTATAGATATGCTATAACTTGACCTGTAGCAGATGTAATGTTGTATTATAGATATGCTATAACTTGACCTACAGCAGATGTAATGTTGTATTATAGACTGTTTCTAACATGACCTGTAGCAGATTTAATGCTGTATTATAGATATGCTATAACTTGACCTGCAGCAGATATAATGCTGTATCATACATTTGCTATAACTTGACTTGCAGTACATTCAATACTGTATTACAGCAGCAGCAGCAGCAGCACATGTAATGCTGCATTACAACGGAAAGATAGTCTTCAATTTTTCCCTTCGCATTCATAAACTCAGAAGGTGCAGGGAGGGGTGCAGGGTGGTGTTGACTCTTGCTGAACATACAGACCATTGATTAAACCAATTTTCTCGACGGTAAGGCAATACGTGGAAAACCAACTTCAAATTCTACGTTAAGAGATTTTAGAGTTTTCGATTCAGCATCTGCAGTCTCAGATCTGAGTATATTGCCAAGTCTGTCGATGATAAAATAAAAACCTGAGTTAAATGAATGTCTGAATCCACTGATAAAACTGATTCGATGAATTTTAGTAACCTCATCCATTTTCTTCAGCAACATTCAAGCTGGATTTTTGCTACACGAACGATAAAGTAAACATTCTCTCGCTCAGAATGGACAGGCATTATCACTGATATAGAAAACAGGAAAACTTGGTCGTAACGACTACCATTTCGTTTCACACACACACACACACAAGTATATATGTATATATATATATATACAACCTCCAACAGCCAGGCTCGAACCCGGGATCCCTGCGTGGCACGCGAGAATGCTACTGCTAGGCTATGGCCGCGCCTAATAGGGAAAGGATTATTCGAATACCATGTAATCGAATACCCTTAGTTTCACGTTGATGATCAACGGAGTCTACACTGGTCAAATCCCATCAGGCTCACACAACCAGCAGATAGCATTTTAAAGAACCTGACTGTACAACACGGAGTTATATATATATATATATATATATATATATATATATATATATATATATATATATATATATATATATATATATATATATATATATATATATATATATATATATATATATATATATATATATATATATATATATATATATATATATATATATATATATATATATATATATATATCCCCATTTTAGAAAGTTAAAAAAATACAAGGAGGGGAGGATTTCTGGCCCCCCGCTCCCGTCCCCTCTAGTCGCCTTCTACGACACGCGAGGAATGCGTGGGAAGTATTCTTTCACCCCTATCCCCAGGGATAATATATATATATATATTTTCTTTTCTTTCTTTTAAACTATTCGCCATTTCCCACGTTAGCGAGGTAGCGTTAGGAACAGAGGACTGGGCCTTTTTTGGAATATCCTCACCTGGCCCCCTCTGTTCCTTCTTTTGTATGTATATATATATATATACATACACATACACACGCACATATAAACACACACACACATATACATATATATACATATGAAAAATGTAAGAAATAATTAAGAAAACTGAAACTTCTAGCTTGAAATGAAATGAGAAAATGAATGTCACATAATGGTTCAACCTCTGGCTATGGAAAAGGGAAATGTATAATTTATTTACACAAACGTCAATAGTAGTTCTCAAAATTTAACCACTGCATCAATAAGCTTCAACGTCTAAGCTACATTTTTTCCAATTTCACTATTTTCTTGTCAAAGCACCATGTATGAAACTATCACTCCAGTAACACAACTATAAACATTTACTTCCCCTTTAAAAAAGTTCTGGGGAAGTCTGTCTCGATACACTGCGGGACACTCTACCACCTGGCGAGGTTTGTGTTGCAATGGTTCTTGATTCACAAACGTATATATATAAATATATATATATATATATATATACATATATATATATATTTTTTTTTTTTTTTTTTTTTTTTTTTTTTTATACTTTGTCGCTGTCTCCCGCGTTTGCGAGGTAGCGCAAGGAAACAGACGAAAGAAATGGCCCCCCCCCCATACACATGTACATACACACGTCCACACACGCAAATATACATACCTACACAGCTTTCCATGGTTTACCCCAGACGCTTCACATGCCTTGCTTCAATCCACTGACAGCACGTCAACCCCTGTATACCACATGACTCCAATTCACTCTATTTCTTGCCCTCCTTTCACCCTCCTGCATGTTCAGGCCCCGATCACACAAAATCTTTTTCACTCCATCTTTCCACCTCCAATTTGGTCTCCCTCTTCTCCTCGTTCCCTCCACCTCCGACACATATATCCTCTTGGTCAATCTCTCCTCACTCATTCTCTCCATGTGCCCAAACCATTTCAAAACACCCTCTTCTGCTCTCTCAACCACGCTCTTTTTATTTCCACACATCTCTCTTACCCTTACGTTACTTACTCGATATATATATATATATATATATATATATATATATATATATATATATATATATATATATATATATATATATATATATATATATATATATATATATATATATATATATATATATATATATATATATAAACCAATAGTATGGCTGTCTCAATGACACAGGACAACTGGCAAGTCTTGTTTGTGGACACCCAAAAGACTTGACCATATGGGTAACAAAAGGGACACAACTAACAACATTTAATAAAGATGGACATCAGTTTAGCCATCAGGGCTTTGAAGAATGTATGTGAGTAATACTTAGAAAAGCAAATGGATTTGTAAGTAACATTTATGGATCTGGAGAAGGCATATGATAGAGTTGATAGAGATGCTCTGTGGAAGGTATTAAGAATATATGGTGTGGGAGGCAAGTTGTTAGAAGCAGTGAAAAGTTTTAATCGAGGATGTAAGGCATGTGTAAGTGTAGGAAGGGAGGAAAGTGATTGGTTCTCAGTGAATGTAGGTTTGCGGGAGGGGTGTGTGATGTCTCCATGGTTGTTTAATTTGTTTATGGATGGGGTTGTTAGGGAGGTAAATGCAAGAGTTTTGGAAAGAGGGGCAAGTATGAGGTCTGTTGGGGATGAGAGAGCTTGGGAAGTAAGTCAGTTGTTGTTCGCTGATGATACAGCGCTGGTGGCTGATTCATGTGAGAAACTGCAGAAGCTGGTGACTGAGTTTGGTAAAGTGTGTGAAAGAAGAACGTTAAGAGTAAATGTGAATAAGAGCAAGGTGATTAGGTACAGTAGGGTTGAGGGTCAAGTTAATTGGGAGGTAAATTTGAATGTAGAAAAACTGGAGGAAGTAAAGTGTTTTAGATATCTGGGAGTGGATCTGGCAGCGGATGGAACCATGGAAGCGGAAGTAGATCATAGGGTGGGGGAGGGGGCGAAAATCCTGGGAGCCTTGAAGAATGTGTGGAAGTCGAGAACATTATCTCGGAAAGCAAAAATGGGTACGTTTGAAGGAATAGTGGTTCCAACAATGTTGTATGGCTGCGAGGCGTGGGCTATGGATAGAGTTGTGCGCAGGAGGATGGATGTGCTGGAAATGAGATGTTTGAGGACAATGTGTGGTGTGAGGTGGTTTGATCGAGTGAGTAACGTAAGGGTAAGAGAGATGTGTGGAAATAAAAAGAGCGTGGTTGAGAGAGCAGAAGAGGGTGTTTTGAAGTGGTTTGGGCACATGGAGAGAATGAGTGAGGAAAGATTGACCAAGAGGATATATGTGTCGGAGGTGGAGGGAACGAGGAGAAGAGGGAGACCAAATTGGAGGTGGAAAGATGGAGTGAAAAAGATTTTGTGTGATCGGGGCCTGAACATGCAGGAGGGTGAAAGGAGGGCAAGGAATAGAGTGAATTGGATCAATGTGGTATACCGGGGTTGACGTGCTGTCAATGGATTGAATCAGGGCATGTGAAGCGTCTGGGGTAAACCATGGAAAGCTGTGTAGGTATGTATATTTGCGTGTGTGGACGTGTGTGTGTATACATTGTGTATGGGGATGGGTTTGGCCATTTCTTTCGTCTGTTTCCTTGCGCTACCTCGCAAACGCGGGAGACAGCGACAAAGCAAAATATATATATATATATATATATATATATATATATATATATATATATATATATATATATATATATATATATATATATATATATATATATATTCCTATGACTTCATGGGGAAAATGAAAGACAATACGTTCCCAGGTGCACTTTCGTGTAATAATGACATCATCAGGGGAGACACATGAGAGATATATAACAATCAGTTGATATACATCGAAGAGACGAAGCTAGGACGCCATTTGGTAAACATGCGATTTTCCAAGACAGAGAAGGAGCGTTCATAAACTTATCACTTTACAAATTTTATCAAAATTAAAGTTATATAATTTGTATAGACCATCACTAATATTAAGATTATAATTCTTTGTGTATTTGATAATAGAAGATTAAATGATATTTCTCGTGGTGATAGAGTTAACAACTGAGATGGCATTACTCCAGTCAATACAATGATCATAGTCTTTAACGTGATTAAACAAGGCATTTGATTCTTGTCCCGTTCTTATACTATATTTATGTTGCTTTAGTCTAACAGAAAGACCCTTACCAGTCTGCCCAACAAGGCACTTTATAGATGCATCCAGGAGAATTTTCTGGTGAAGTCTTGATTAAGATATTCCTCATAGTATTATTGTTGCTGAAGGCAACATTTACATTAAAGGATTTAAGCAATATGGGAAGTAAAGTAAAATTATTTTTAAAAGGGAGAGCTAAAAGATTCTTGGTGTCAATGGGAGGTTTGGGCTCAACTCTATGAAATGATTTCGTTGCTAACTTTAGGGATTTATCAATGAAAGATCTAGGGTACTTTAACTATAATCCAATAAAATATATCTTTTCAAACTCATCATCAATAAACTCTGGACTGTAAATACGTAATGCCCTAAGAAACATAAATTGAAATGATGATAATCTAACTCTGTCATGTTGAAATTAGTTATAATAGATATATGAGCATACATTGGTAGGTTTTTTATATATGCTAAACTTAAACTTGTTTCCTTGCCTATGGATCATGCAATCCAAAAATGGTAACATTCCATTATTTTCATTTTCTACGGTAAAGTTGATGGAAGGTACTAAATTGTTAAGTAAGGGGAGAAATATTTGTAAATTTCATTTCTTGGCCTAACACAAAGAACATCATCTACATACCTAAACCAAATTCCATTAAAAGGTACGATATCCTTTAGTAATTTTTTTCAAAAAATTCCATATAAAGATTACTTAGTACAGGTGAAAGAGGGTTACCCATTGCCATACCAAATTTTTTAGCATAATAACCTCCATTGAATTGAAATACAGTGTTTTATACACAATTATTCTATCAGTTTAATCAAAACAGACTTTGAAACAGGTAAATGAATATCATCCAAGATATCAAATAAATATTCTAAAAGGTCATCATATATATATATATATATATATATATATATATATATATATATATATATATATATATATATATATTTTTCTTTCTTTCAAACTATTCGCCATTTCCCGCGTTAGTAAGGTAGCGTTAAGAAGAGAGGACTGGCCCTTTGAGGGAATATCCTCATCTGGCCCCCTTCTCTGTTCCTTCTTTTGGAAAATTAAAAAAAAAACAAGAGAGAGGGATTTCCAACCCCGCGCTCCCTCCCCTTTTAGTCACCTTCTTCGACACGCAGGGAATACGTGGGAAGTATTCTTTCTCCCCTATCCCCAGGGATATATCTATATATATATATATATATATATATATATATATATATATATATATATATATATATATATATATATATATATATATATTGTCCCTGAGGATAGGGGAGAAAGAATACTTCCCACGTATTCCCTGCGTGTCGAAGAAGGTGACTAAAAGGGGAGGGAGCGCGGGGTTGGAAATCCCTCTCTCTTGTTTTTTTTTTTAATTTTCCAAAAGAAGGAACAGAGAAGGGGGCCAGTTGAGGATATATATATATATATATATATATATATATATATATATATATATATATATATATATATATATATATATATATATATATATATATATATATATATATATATATATATATATATATATAAATATATATATATATATATATATATATATATATATATATATATATATATTCCCTGGGGATAGGGGAGAAAGAATACTTCCCACGTATTCCCTGCGTGTCGTAGAAGGCGACTAAAAGGGAAGGGAGCGGGGGGCTGGAAATCCTCCAATCTCGTTTTTTTTTTTTTTTTTTAATTTTCCAAAAGAAGGAACACAGAAGAGGTCCAGGTGAGGATATTCCCTCAAAGGCCCAGTCCTCCGTTCTTAACGCTACCTCGCTATCGCGGGAAATAGCGAATAGTATGAAAAAAAAAAAAAAAAAAAATATATATATATATATATATATATATATATATATATATATATATATATATATATATATATATATATATATATATATATATATATATATATATATATATATATATATATATATATATATATGTATATATATATATATATATATATATATATATATATATATATATATATATATATATATATATACATATATATATATATATATATATATATATATATATATATATATATATATATATATATATATATATATATATATATATATATATATATATATATATAGAATGGAAAAAGATAACAAAGGAGGTAAGGGGAGTGGGGAAGGAATGGGATGTATTTAGGGAATCAGTGATGGATTGCGCAAAAGATGCTTCTGGCATGAGAAGCGTGGGAGGTGGGTTGATTAGAAAGGGTAGCGAGTGGTGGGATGAAGAAGTAAGATTATTAGTGAAAGAGAAGAGAGAGGCATTTGGACGATTTTTGCAGGGAAAAAAATGCAAAAGAGTGGGAGATGTATAAAAGAAAGAGACAGGAGGTCAAGAGAAAGGTGCAAGAGGTGAAAAACAGGGCAAATGATTGTTGGGGTGAGAGAGTAACATTAAATTTTAGGGAGAATAAAAAGATGCATTGGAAGGAGGTAAATAAAGTGCGTAAGGCAAGGGGGTAAATGGGAACATCAGTGAAGGGGGCTAATGGGGAGGTGATAATAAGTAGTGGTGATGTGAGAAGGAGATGGAGTGAGTATTTTGAAGGTTTGTTGAATGTGTTTGATGATAGAGTGGCAGATATAGGGTGTTTTGGTCGAGGTGGTGTACAAAGTGAGAGAGTTAGGGAAAATGATTTGGTAAACAGAGAAGAGGTAGTTAAAGCTTTGCGGAAGATGAAAGCTGGTAAGGCAGCAGGTTTGGATGGTATTCCAGTGGAATTTATTAAAAAAAAGGGGGTGACTGTATTGTTGACTGGTTGGTAAGGTTATTTAATGTATGTTTGATTCATGGTGAGGTGCCTGAGGATTGGCGGAATGCGTGCATAGTGCCATTGTACAAAGGCAAAGGGGATAAGAGTGAGTGCTCAAATTACAGAGGTATAAGTTTGTTGAGTATTCCTGGTAAATTATATGGGAGGGTATTGATTGAGAGGGTGAAGGCATGTACAGAGCATCAGATTGGGGAAGAGCAGTGTGGTTTCAGAAGTGGTAGAGGATGTGTGGATCATGTGTTTGTTTTGAAGAATGTATGTGAGAAATACTTAGAAAAGCAAATGGATTTGTATGTGGCATTTATGGATCTGGAGAAGGCATATGATACAGTTGATAGAGATGCTCTGTGGAAGGTATTAAGAATATATGGTGTGGGAGGCAAGTTGTTAGAGACAGTGAAAAGTTTTTATCGAGAATGTAAGGCGTGTGTACGTGTAGGAAGAGAGGAAAGTGATTGGTTCTCAGTAAATATAGGTTTGCGGTAGGGGTGTGTGATGTCTCAATGGTTGTTTAGTTTGTTTATGGATGGGGTTGTTAGGGCGGTGAATGCAAGAGTTTTGGAAAGAGGGGCAACTATGCACTCTGTTTGGGGATGAGAGAGCTTACGAAACGAGTCAGTTGTTGTTCGCTAATGATACAGCGCTGGTGGCTGATTCATGTGAGAAACTGCAGAAGCTGGTGACTGAGTTTGGTAAAGTGTGTGAAAGAAGAAAGTTAGGAGTAAATGTGAATAAGAGCAAGGTTAATTATTAGGTACAGTAGGGTTGAGGGTCAAGTTAATTGGGAGGTAAATTTGAATGGAGAGAAACTGGAGGAAGTAAAGTGTTTTAGATATCATGGAGTGGATCTCGCAGCGGATAGAACCATGGAAGCGGAAGTGAGTCATAGGGTTGGAGAGAGGAAGAAAATTCTGGGAGCCTTGAAGAATGTTTAGAAGTCGAGAACATTATCTTGGAACGCATTTCTGTCTCCCGCGTTTGCGAGGTAGCGCAAGGAAACAGACGAAATAAATGGCCCAACCCTCCACCATACACATATATATACATACAAGTCCACACACGCAAATATACATACCCATACATCTCAATGTACACATATATATACACACACAGACACATACATATATACACATGCACACAATTCACAATGTCTGCCTTTATTCATTCTCATCGCCACCTCGCCACACATGGAATAACATCAACCTCCCCCCTCATGTGTACGAGGTAGCACGAGGAAAAGACAACAAAGGCCCCATTTGTTCATACTCAGTCTCTACCTGTCATGCAATAATGCCCGAAACCACAGCTCCCTTTCCACATCCAGGCCCAACAGAATTTTCCATGGTTTACCCCAGACGCTTCACATGCCCTGGTTCAATGCACTGACAGCACGTCGACCACGGTATACCACATCGATCCAATTCAATCTATTCCTTGCCCGCCTGTCACCCTCCTGAATGTTCAAGCCCCGATCACTCAAAATCTTTTTCAATCCATCTTTCCACCTCCAATTTGGTCTCCCATTTCTCCTCGTTCCCTCCACCTCCGACACATATATCCTCTTGGTCAATCTTTCATCACTCATTCTCTCCATGTGCCCAAACCATTTCAAAACACCCACTTCTGCTCTCTCAACCACGCTCTTTTTATTTCCATACATCTCTCTTACCCTTACATTACTTACTCGATCAAACCACTTCACACACAAACATCTTATTTCCAGCACATCCACCCTCCTGCGCACAACTCTATCCATAGCCCATGCCTCGCAACCATACAACATTGTTAGAACCACTATTCCTTCAAACATACCCATTTTTGCTTTCCGAGATAATGTTTTCGACTTCCCCCATTCTTCAAGGCTTCCAGGATTTTCGGCCCCTCCCCCACCCTATGATTCACTTCCGCTTCCATGGTTCCATCCGCTGCCAGATCCACTCCCAGATATCTAAAACACTTTACTTCCTCCAGTTTTTCTCCATTCAAATTTACCTCCCAATTGATTTGACCCTCAACCCTGCTGTACCTAATAACCTTGCTCTTATTCACATTTACTCTTAACTTTCTTCTTTCATACACTTTACCAAACTCAGTCACCAGCTTCTGCAGTTTGTCACATGAATCAGCCACCAGAGATGTATCATCAGAGAACAACAACTGACTCACTCCCCAAGCTCTCTCATCCTCAAGTGCACTTGGGAACTTATCGTGGACTCATAAGAATATATACATATATATATATATATATATATATATATATATATATATATATATATATATATATATATATATATATATATATATATATATATATATAATTGATATACATGGGGTGTTCAGTGTTGTAAATGGAAATGGTGAAGAGCTTGTGGATTTATGTGCTGAAAAAGGACTGGTGATTGGGAATACCTGGTTTAAAAAGCGAGATATACATAAGTATACGTATGTAAGTAGGAGAGATGGCCAGAGAGCGTTATCGGATTACGTGTTAATTGATAGGCGCGCGAAAGAGAGACTTTTGGATGTTAATGTGCTGAGAGGTGCAACTGGAGGGATGTCTGATCATTATCTTGCGGAGGCTAAGGTGAAGATTTGTATGGGTTTTCAGAAAAGAAGAGTGAATGTTGGGGTGAAGAGGGTGGTGAGAGTAAGTGAGCTTGGGAAGGAGACTTGTGTGAGGAAGTACCAGGAGAGACTGAGTACAGAATGGAAAAAGGTGAGAACAATGGAAGTAAGGGGAGTGGGGGAGGAATGGGATGTATTTAGGGAATCAGTGATGGATTGCGCAAAAGATGCTTGTGGCATGAGAAGAGTGGGAGGTGGGTTGATTAGAAAGGGTAGTGAGTGGTGGGATGAAGAAGTAAGATTATTAGTGAAAGAGAAGAGAGAGGCATTTGGACGATTTTTGCAGGGAAAAAATGCAATTGAGTGGGAGATGTATAAAAGAAAGAGACAGGAGGTCAAGAGAAAGGTGCAAGAGGTGAAAAAGAGGGCAAATGAGAGTTAGGGTGAGAGAGTATCATTAAATTTTAGGGGGAATAAAAAGATGTTCTGGAAGGAGGTAAATAAAGTGCGTAAGACAAGGGAGCAAATGGGAACTACAGTGAAGGGCGCAAATGGGGAGGTGATAACAAGTAGTGGTGATGTGAGAAGGAGATGGAGTGAGTATTTTGAAGGTTTGTTGAATGTGTTTGATGATAGAGTGGCAGATATAGGGTGCTTTGGTCGAGGTGGTGTGCAAAGTGAGAGGGTTAGGGAAAATGATTTGGTAAACAGAGAAGAGGTAGTAAAAGCTTTGCGGAAGAAGAAAGCCGGCAAGGCAGCAGGTTTGGATGGTATTGCAGTGGAATTTATTAAAAAAGGGGTGACTGTATTATTGACTGGTTGGAAAGGTTATTTAATGTATGTATGACTCATGGTGAGGTGCCTGATGATTGGTGGAATGCGTGCATAGTGCCATTGTACAAAGGCAAAGGGGATAAGAGTTAGTGCTCAAATTACAGAGGCATATATTTGTTGAGTATTCCTGGTAAATTATATGGGAGGGTATTGATTGAGAGGGTGAAGGCATGTACAGAGCATCAGATTGGGGAAGAGCAGTGTGGTTTCAGAAGTGTTAGAGGATGTGTGGATCAGGTGTTTGCTTTGAAGAATGTATGTGAGAAATACTTAGAAAAGCAAATGAATTTGTATGTAGCATTTATGGACCTGGAGAAGGTATATGATAGAGTTGATAGAGATGCTCTGTGGAAGGTATTAAGAATATATGGTGTGGGAGGCAAGTTGTTAGAAGCAGTGAAAAGTTTTTATCGAGGATGTAAGGCATGTGTACGTGTAGGAGGAGAGGAAAGTGATTGGTTCTCAGTGAATGTAGGTTTGCGGCAGGGCTGTGTGATGTCTCCATTGTTGTTTAATTTGTTTATGGATGGGGTTGTTAGGGAGGTAAATGCAAGAGTTTTGGAAAGAGGGGCAAGTATGAAGTCTGTTGGGGATGAGAGAGATTGGGAAGTGAGTCAGTTGTTGTTCGCTGATGATACAGCGCTGGTGGCTGATTCATGTGAGAAACTGCAGAAGCTGTTGACTGAGTTTGGTAAAGTGTGTGAAAGATGAAAGTTCAGAGTAAATGTGAATAAGAGCAAGGTAATTAGGTACAGTAGGGTTGAGGGTTAAGTCAATTGGGAGGTAAGTTTGAATGGAGAAAAACTGGAGGAAGTAAAGTGTTTTAGATCTCTGGGAGTGGATCTGGCAGCGGATGGAACTATGGAAGCGGAAGTAGATCATAGGGTGGGGGAGTGGGCGAGAATCCTGGGAGCCTTGAATAATATGTGGAAGTCGAGAACACTATCTCGGAAAGCAAAAATGGGTATTTTTAAGGAATAGTGGTTCCAACAATGTTGTATGGTTGCGAGGCGTGGGCTATGGATAGAGTTGTGCGCAGGAGGATGGATGTGCTGGAAATGAGATGCTTGAGGACAATGTGTGGTGTGAGGTGGTTTGATCGAGTAAGTAACATAAGCGTAAGAGAGATGTGTGGAAATAAAAACAGCGTGGTTGAGAGAGCAGAAGAGGGTGTTTTGAAATGGTTTGGGCACAGGGAGAGAATGAGTATATATATATATATATACATGTGTGGACATGTAGGTACATACATGTGTATGGGGGTGGGTTGGGCCATTTCTTTCATCTGTTTTTATATATATATAAATATATATATATATATATATATATATATATATATATATATATATATATATATATATATATATATATATATATATATATATATATCCCTGGGGATAGGGGAGAAAGAATACTTCCCACGTATTCCCTGCGTGTCGTAGAAGGCGACTAAAAGGGAAGGGAGCGGGGGGCTGGAAATCCTTCCCTCTCGTTTTTTTTTTTTTTTTTCCAAAGAAGGAACAGAGAAGGGGGCCAGGTGAGGATATTCCCTCAAAGGCCCAGTCCTCTGTTCTTAGCGCTACCTCGCTAATGCGGGAAATGGCGAATAGTATGAAAAAAAAAAAAAAAAAAATATATATATATATATATATATATATATATATATATATATATATATATATATATATATATATATAGTCGGGGTGAGAGAGTGTCATTAAATTTTAGGGAAAATAAAAAGATGTTCTGGAAGGAGGTAAATAAAGTGCGTAAGACAAGGGAGCAAATGGGAACTTTAGTGAAGGGCGCAAATGGGGAGGTGATAACAAGTAGTGGTGATGTGAGAAGGAGATGGAGTGAGTATTTTGAAGGTTTGTTGAATGTGTCTGATGATAGAGTGGCAGATATAGGGTGTTTTGGTCGAGGTGGTGTGCAAAGTGAGAGGGTTAGGGAAAACGATTTGGTAAACAGAGAAGAGGTAGTGAAAGCTTTGCGGAAGATGAAAGCCGGCAAGGCAGCAGGTTTGGATGGTATTGCAGTGGAATTTATTAAAAAAGGGGGTGACTGTATTGTTGACTGGTTGGTAAGGTTATTTAATGTATGTATGACTCATGGTGAGGTGCCTGAGGATTGGAGGAATGCGTGCATAGTGCCATTGTACAAAGGAAAAGGGGATAAGAGTGAGTGCTCAAATTACAGAGGTATAAGTTTGTTGAGTATTCCTGGTAAATTGTATGGGAGGGTATTGATTGAGAGGGTGAAGGCATGTACAGAGCATCAGATTGGGGAAGAGCAGTGCGGTTTCAGAAGTGGTAGAGGATGTGTGGATCAGGTGTTTGCTTTGAAGAATGTATGTGAGAAATACTTAGAAAAGCAAATGGATTTGTATGTAGCATTTATGGATCTGGAGAAGGCATATGATAGAGTTGATAGAGATGCTCTGTGGAAGGTATTAAGAATATATGGTGTGGGAGGCAAGTTGTTAGAAGCAGTGAAAAGTTTTTATCGAGGATGTAAGGCATGTGTACGTGTAGGAAGAGAGGAAAGTGATTGGTTCTCAGTGAATGTAGGTTTGCGGCAGGGGTGTGTGATGTCTCCATGGTTGTTTAATTTGTTTATGGATGGGGTTGTTAGGGAGGTAAAGGCAAGAGTTTTGGAAAAAGGGGCAAGTATGAAGTCTGTTGGGGATGAGAGAGCTTGGGAAGTGAGTCAGTTGTTGTTCGCTGATGATACAGCGCTGGTGGCTGATTCATGTGAGAAACTGCAGAAGCTGGTGACGGAGTTTGATAAAGTGTGTGGAAGAAGAAAGTTAAGAGTAAATGTGAATAAGAGCAAGGTTATTAGGTACAGTAGGGTTGAGGGTCAAGTAAATTGGGAGGTGAGTTTGAATGGAGAAAAACTGGAGGAATTGAAGTGTTTTAGATATCTGGGAGTGGATCTGGCAGCGGATGGAACCATGGAAGCAGAAGTGGACCATAAGGTGGGGGAGGGGGCGAAAATTCTGGGAGCCTTGAAAAATGTGTGGAAGTCGAGAACATTATCTCGGAAAGCAAAAATGGGTAAGTTTGAAGGAATAGTGGTTTCAACAATGTTGTATGGTTGTGAGGCGTGGGCTATGGATAGAGTTGTGCGCAGGAGGATGGATGTGCTGGAAATGAGATGTCTGAGGACAATGTGTGGTGTGAGGTGGTTTGATCGAGTAAGTAACGTAAGGGTGAGAGAGATGTGTGGAAATAAAAAGAGCGTGGTTGAGAGAGCAGAAGAGGGTGTTTTGAAATGGTTTGGGCATATGGAGAGAATGAGTGAGGAAAGGTTGACCAAGAGGATATATGTGTCGGAGGTGGAGGGAACGAGGAGAAGAGGGAGACCAAATTGGAGGTGGAAAGATGGAGTGAAAAAGATTTTGTGTGATCGGGGCCTGAACTTGCAGGAGGGTGAAAGGAGTGCAAGGAATAGAGTGAATTGGAGCAATGTGTTATACCGGGGTTGACGTGCTGTCAGTGGATTGAATCAAGACATGTGAAGCGTCTGGGGTAAACCATGGAAAGCTGTGTAGGTATGTATATTTGCGTGTGTGGTCGTATGTATATACATGTGTATGGGGGGGGTTGGGCCATTTCTTTCGTCTGTTTCCTTGCGCTACCTCGCAAACGCGGGAGACAGCGACAAAGTATAAAAAAAAAAAAAAAAAAATATATATATATATATATATATATATATACATATATATATATATATATATATATATATATATATATATATATATATATATATATATATATATATATATATATATATATATTTTTTTTTTTTTTTTTCTTTATACTTTGTCGCTGTCTCCCGCGTTTGCGAGGTAGCGCAAGGAAACAGACGAAAGAAATGGCCCAACCCCCCCCCCCATACACATGTACATACACACGTCCACACACGCAAATATACATACCTACACAGCTTTCCATGGTTTACCCCAGACGCTTCACATGCCTTGATTCAATCCACTGACAGCACGTCAACCCCTGTACACCACATCGCTCCAATTCACTCTACTCCTTGCCCTCCTTACACCCTCCTGCATGTTCAGGCCCCGATCACACAAAATCTTTTTCACTCCATCTTTCCACCTCCAATTTGGTCTCCCTCTTCTCCTCGTTCCGTCCACCTCCGACACATATATCCTCTTGGTCAATCTTTCCTCACTCATTCTCTCCATGTGCCCAAACCATTTCAAAACACCCTCTTCTGCTCTCTCAACCACGCTCTTTTTATTTCCACACATCTCTCTTACCCTTACGTTACTTACTCGATCAAACCACCTCACACCACACATTGTCCTCAAACATCTCATTTCCAGCACATCCATCCTCCTGCGCACAACTCTATCCATAGCTCACGCCTCGCAACCATACAACATTGTTGGAACCACTATTCCTTCAAACATACCCATTTTTGCTTTCCGAGATAATGTTCTCGACTTCCACACATTTTTCAAGGCTCCCAAAATTTTCGCCCCCTCCCCCACCCTATGATCCACTTCCGCTTCCATGGTTCCATCCGCTGACAGATCCATTCCCAGATATCTATGACACTTCACTTCCTCCAGTTTTTCTCCATTCAAACTCACCTCCCAATTGACTTGACCCTCAACCCTACTGTACCTAATAACCTTGCTCTTATTCACATTTACTCTTAACTTTCTTCTTCCACACACTTTACCAAACTCAGTCACCAGCTTCTGCAGTTTCTCACATGAATCAGCCACCAGCGCTGTATCATCAGCGAACAACAACTGACTCACTTCCCAAGCTCTCTCATCCCCAACAGACTTCATACTTGCCCCTATTTCCAAAACTCTTGCATTCACCTCCCTAACAACCCCATCCATAAACAAATTAAACAACCATGGAGACATCACACACCCCTGCCGCAAACCTACATTCACTGAGAACCAATCACTTTCATCTCTTCCTACACGTACACATGCCTTACATCCTCGATAAAAACTTTTCACTGCTTCTAACAACTTGCCTCCCACAACATATATTCTTAATACCTTCCACAGAGCATATCTATCAACTCTATCATATGCCTTCTCCAGATCCATAAATGCTACATACAAATCCATTTGCTTTTCTAAGTATTTCTCACATACATTCTTCAAAGCAAACACCTGATCCACACATCCTCTACCACTTCTGAAACCGCACTGCTCTTCCCCAATTTGATGCTCTGTACATGCCTTCACCCTCTCAATCAATACCCTCCCATATAATTTACCAGGAATACTCAACAAACTTATACCTCTGTAATTTGAGCACTCACTCTTATCCCCTTTGCCTTTGTACAATGGCACTATGCACGCATTCCGCCAATCCTCAGGCACCTCACCATGAGTCATACATACATTAAATAACCTTACCAAACAGTCAACAATACAGTCACCCCCTTTTTTAATAAATTCCACTGCAATACCATCCAAACCTGCTGCCTTGCCGGCTTTCATCTTCCGCAAAGCTTTTACTACCTCTTCTCTGTTTACCAAATCATTTTACCTAACCCTCTCACTTTGCACACCACCTCGACCAAAACACCCTATATCTGCCACTCTGTCATCAGACACATTCAACAAACCTTCAAAATACTCATTCCATCTCCTTCTCACATCACCACTACTTGTTATCACCTCCCCATTTACGCCCTTCACTGAAGTTCCCATTTGCTCCCTTGTCTTACGCACCCTATTTACCTCCTTCCAGAACATCTTTTTATTCTCCCTAAAATTTACTGCTAGTCTCTCACCCCAACTCTCATTTGCCCTTTTTTCACCTCTTGCACCTTTCTCTTGACCTCCTGTATCTTTCTTTTATACTTTTCCCACTCAATTGCATTTTTTCCCTGCAAAAATCGTCCAAATGCCTCTCTCTTCTCTTTCACTAATACTCTTACTTCTTCATCCCACCACTCACTACCCTTTATAAACAGCCCACCTCCCACTCTTCTCATGCCACAAGCATCTTTTGCGCAATCCATCACTGATTTCGTAAATACATCCCATTCCTCCCCCACTCCCCTTACTTCCATTGTTCTCACCTTTTTCCATTCTGTACACAGTCTCTCCTGGTACTTCCCCACACAGGTCTCCTTCCCAAGCTCATTACTCTCACCACCTTCTTCACCCCAACATTCACTCCTCTTTTCTGAAAACCCATACTAATCTTCACCTTAGCCTCCACAAGATAATGATCAGACATCCCTCCAGTTGCACCTCTCAGCACATTAACATCCAAAAGTCTCTCTTTCGCACGCCTGTCAATTAACACGTAATCCAATAACGCTCTCTGGCCATCTCTCCTACTTACATAAGTATACTTATGTATATCTCGCTTTTTAAACCAGGTATTCCCAATCATCAGTCCTTTTTCAGCACATAAATCTACAAGCTCTTCACCATTTCCATTTACAACACTGAACACCCCATGCATACCAATTATTCCCTCAACTGCCACATTACTCACCTTTGCATTCAAATCACCCATCACTATAACCCGGTCTCGTGCATCAAAACCGCTAACACACTCATTCAGCTGCTCCCAAAACACTTGCCTCTCATGATCTTTCTTCTCATGCCCAGGTGCATATGCACCAATAATCACCCACCTCTCTCCATCAACTTTCAATTTTACCCATATTAATCGAGAATTTACTTTCTTACATTCTATCACATACTCCCACAACTCCTGTTTCAGGAGTATTGCTACTCCTTCCCTTGCTCTTGTCCTCTCACTAACCCCTGACTTCACTCCCCAGACATTTCCAAACCACTCTTCCCCTTTACCCTTGAGCTTCGTTTCACTCAGAGCCAAAACATCCAGGTTCCTTTCCTGAAACATACTACCTATCTCTCCTTTTTTCACATCTTGGTTACATCCACACACATTTAGGCACCCCACTCTGAGCCTTCGAGGAGGATGATCACTCCCCGCGTGACTCCTTCTTCTGTTTCCCATTTTAGAAAGTTAATACAAGGAGGGGAGGATTTCCGGCCCCCCGCTCCCGTCCCCTCTAGTCGCTTTCTACGACACGCGAGGAATACGTGGGAAGTATTCTTTCACCCCTATCCCCAGGGATAATATACATATATATATACATATACACACACATACACATACACACACATACGCACATACACACACACACACACACACATACATATATATATATTATATATATATATATATATATATATATATATATATATATATGTATGTATTTTGATGCACGAGACCGGGTTATAGTGATGGGTGATTTGAAGGCAAAGGTGAGTAATATGTATATATATATATATATATATATATATATATATATATATATATATATATATATATATATATATATATATATATATATATTTCTTTCTTCTTTCATACTATTCGCCATTTCCCGCATTAGCGAGGTAGCGTTAAGAACAGAGGAGTGGGCCTTTTAGGGAATATCCTCACCAGGCCCCCTTCTCTGTTCCTTCTTTTGGAAAAAAAAAAAAAAAAAAAAAAAAAAAAAAAAAAAAATTGAGAGGGGAGGATTTCCAGCCCCCTGCTCCCTTCCCTTTTAGTCGCCTTCTACGACACGCATATTACTCACCTTTGCATTCAAATCACCCATCACTATAACCCGGTCTCGTACATCAAAATTGCTGAGGCACTCTCTCAGCTGTTCCCAAAACACTTGCCTCTCATTGATCTTTCTTCTCATGCCCAGGTGCATATGCCCCAATAACCACCAATCTCTCTCCATCTACATTACGTTTTACCCATACCAATCCAGAGTTTACATTCTTACACTCTATCACATAATCCCAGAACTGTTTCAGTAGTGTTACGCCTTCCTTTGTTCTTGTGAACTCACCAACACCTGACTTTACTCCCAAAATATTCCCACACATATATATATATATATATATATATATATATATATATATATATATATATATATATATACATATATATATATATATATATATATATATATATATATATATATATATATATATATATATATATATATATATATATATATATATATATATATATATATATATATATATATATATATATATATATATATATATATATATATATATATATATATATACATGTATATAAATATATATGTATATATATATATATATATATATATATATATATATATATATATATATATATATATATAATATATATATATATATATATATATATATATATATATATATATATATATATATATATATATATATATATATATATATATAATAATACATATATATATATATATATATATATATATATATATATATATATATATATATATATATATATATATATAGATGGAGTGAGTATTTTGAAGGTTTGTTGAATGTGTTTGATGATAGAGTGGCAAATATAGGGTGTTTTGGTCGAGGTGGTGCGCAAAGTGAGAGGGCTAGGGAAAATGATTTGGTAAACAGAGAAGAGGTAGTAAAAGCTTTGCGGAAGATGAAAGCCGGCAAGGCAGCAGGTTTGGATGGTATTGCAGTGGAATTTATTAAAAAAGGGGGTGACTGTATTGTTGACTGGTTGGTAAGGTTATTTAATGTATGTATGACTCATGGTGAGGTGCCTGAGGATTGGCGGAATGCGTGCATAGTGCCACTGTACAAAGACAAAGGGGATAAGAGTGAGTGCTCAAATTCCAGAGGTATAAGTTTGTTGAGTATTCCTGGTAAATTATATGGGAGAGTATTGATTGAGAGGGTGAAGGCATGTACAGAGCATCAGACTGGGGAAGAGCAGGGTGGTTTCAGAAGTGGTAGAGGATTTCCGGATCAGGTGTTTGCTTTGAAGAATGTATGTGAGAAATACTTACAAAAGCAAATGGATTTGTATGTAGCATTTATGGATCTGGAGAAGGCATATGATAGAGTTGATAGAGATGCTCTGTGGAAGGTATTAAGAATATATGGTGTGGGAGGCAAGTTGTTAGAAGCAGTGAAAAGTTTTTATCGAGGATGTAAGGCATGTGTACGTGTAGGAAGAGAGGAAAGTGATTGGTTCTCAGTGAATGTAGGTTTGCGGCAGGGGTGTGTGATGTCTCCATGGTTGTTTAATTTGTTTATGGATGGGGTTATTAGGGAGGTGAATGCAAGAGTTTTGGAAAGATGGGCAAGTATTAAGTCTGTTGGGGATGAGAGAGCTTGGGAAGTGAGTCAGTTGTTGTTCGCTGATGATACAGCGCTGGTGGCTGATTCATGTGAGAAACTGCAGAAGCTGGTGACTGAGTTTGGTAAAGTGTGTGAAAGAAGAAAGTTAAGAGTAAATGTGAATAAGAGCAAGGTTATTAGGTACAGTAGGGTTGAGGGTCAAGTCAATTGGGAGGTGAGTTTGAATGGAGAAAAACTGGAGGAAGTGAAGTGTTTTAGATATCTGGGAGTGGATCTGGCAGCGGATGGAACCATGGAAGCGGAAGAGGATCATAGGGTGGGGGAGGGCGCGAAAATTCTGGGAGCCTTGAAGAATGTGTGGAAGTCGAGAACATTATCTCGGAAAGCAAAAATGGTTATGTTTGAAGGAATAGTGGTTCCAACAATGTTGTATGGTTGCGATGCGCGGGCTATGGATAGAGTTGTGCGCAGGGGGATGGATGTGCTGGAAATGAGATGTTTGAGGACAATATGTGGTGTGAGGTGCTTTGATCGAGTAAGTAACGTAAGGGTAAGAGAGATGTTTGGAAATAAAAGGAGCGTGGTTGAGAGAGCAGAAGAGGGTGTTTTGAAATGGTTTGGGCACATGGAGAGAATGAGTGATTAAAGATTGACCAAGAGGATATATGTGTCGGAGGTGGAGGGAAGTGGAGGGAACGAGGAGAAGAGGGAGACCAAATTGGAGGTGGAAAGATGGAGTGAAAAAGATTTTGTGTGATCGGGGCCTGAACATGCAGGAGGGTGAAAGGAGGGCAAGGAATAGAGTGAATTGCAGCGATGTGGTATACCGGGGTTGACGTGCTGTCCGTGGATTGAATCAAGGCATGTGAAGCGTCTAGGGTAAACCATGGAAAGCTGTGTAGGTATGTATATTTGCGTGTGTGGACGTATGTATATACATGTGTATGGGGGTGGGGTTGGGCCATTTCTTTCGTTTGTTTCCTTGCGCTACCTCGCAAACGCGGGAGACAGCGACAAAGAATATATATATATATATATATATATATATATATATATATATATATATATATATATATATATATATATATATATATATATATATATATATATATGTATATATATATATATATATATATATATATATATATATATATATATATATATATATATATATATATATATAATATATATATATATATATATATATACATATTACTCACCTTTGCATTCAAATCACCCATCACTATAACCCGGTCTCGTACATCAAAATTGCTGAGGCACTCTCTCAGCTGCTCCCAAAACACTTGTCTCTCATTGATCTTTCTTCTCATGCCCAGGTGCATATGCCCCAATAACAACCAATCTCTCTCCATCTACATTACGTTTTACCCATACCAATCCAGAGTTTACATTTTTACACTCTATCACACAATCCCACAACTGTTTCAGTAGTGTTACGCCTTCCTTTATTCTTGTGAACTCACCAACCCCTGACTTTACTCCCAAAATATTCCCACACATATATATATATATTTTTTTTTTTTTTTTTTTATACTTTGTCGCTGTCTCCCGCGTTTGCGAGGTAGCGCAAGGAAACAGACGAAAGAAATGGCCCCCCCCCCCCCACACACATGTACATACACACGTCCACTCACGCAAATATACATACCTACACAGCTTTCCATGGTTTACCCCAGACGCTTCACATGCCTTGATTCACTCCACTGACAGCACGTCAACCCCTGTATACCACATCGCTCCAATTCACTCTATTCCTTGCCCTCCTTACACCCTCCTGCATGTTCAGGCCCCGATCACACAAAATCTTTTTCACTCCATCTTTCCACCTCCAATTTGGTCTCCCTCTTCTCCTCGTTCCCTCCACCTCCGACACATATATCCTCTTGGTCAATCTTTCCTCACTCATTCTCTCCATGTGCCCAAACCATTTCAAAACACCCTCTTCTGCTCTCTCAACCACGCTCTTTTTATTTCCACACATCTCTCTTACCCTTACGTTACTTACTCGATCAAACCACCTCACACCACACATTGTCCTCAAACATCTCATTTCCAGCACATCCATCCTCCTGCGCACAACTCTATCCATAGCCCACGCCTCGCAACCATACAACATTGTTGGAACCACTATTCCTTCAAACATACCCATTTTTTGCTTTCCGAGATAATGTTCTCGACTTCCACACATTTTTCAAGGCTCCCAAAATTTTCGCCCCCTCCCCCACCCTATGATCCACTTCCGCTTCCATGGTTCCATCCGCTGACAGATCCACTCCCAGATATCTAAAACACTTCACTTCCTCCAGTTTTTCTCCATTCAAACTCACCTCCCAATTGACTTGACCCTCAACCCTACTGTACCTAATAACCTTGCTCTTATTCACATTTACTCTTAACTTTCTTCTTCCACACACTTTACCAAACTCAGTCACCAGCTTCTGCAGTTTCTCACATGAATCAGCCACCAGCGCTGTATCATCAGCGAACAACAACTGACTCACTTCCCAAGCTCTCTCATCCCCAACAGACTTCATACTTGCCCCTCTTTCCAGGACTCTTGCATTTACCTCCCTAACAACCCCATCCATAAACAAATTAAACAACCATGGAGACATCACACACCCCTGCCGCAAACCTACATTCACTGAGAACCAATCACTTTCCTCTCTTCCTACACGTACACATGCCTTACATCCTCGATAAAAACTTTTCACTGCTTCTAACAACTTGCCTCCCACACCATATATTCTTAATACCTTCCACAGAGCATCTCTATCAACTCTATCATATGCTTTCTCCAGATCCATAAATGCTACATACAAATCCATTTGCTTTTCTAAGTATTTCTCACATACATTCTTCAAAGCAAACACCTGATCCACACATCCTCTACCACTTCTGAAACCGCACTGCTCTTCCCCAATCTGATGCTCTGTACATGCCTTCACCCTCTCAATCAATACCCTCCCATATAATTTACCAGGAATACTCAACAAACTTATACCTCTGTAATTTGAGCACTCACTCTTATCCCCTTTGCCTTTGTACAATGGCACTATGCACGCATTCCGCCAATCCTCAGGCACCTCACCATGAGTCATACATACATTAAATAACCTTACCAACCAGTCAACAATACAGTCACCCCCTTTTTTAATAAATTCCACCGCAATACCATCCAAACCTGCTGCCTTGCCGGCTTTCATCTTCCGTAAAGCTTTTACTACCTCTTCTCTGTTTACCAAATCATTTTCCCTAACCCTCTCACTTTGCACACCACCTCGACCAAAACACCCTATATCTGCCACTCTGTCATCAGACACATTCAACAAACCTTCAAAATACTCATTCCATCTCCTTCTCACATCACCACTACTTGTTATCACCTCCCCATTTACGCCCTTCACTGAAGTTCCCATTTGCTCCCTTGTCTTACGCACCCTATTTACCTCCTTCCAGAACATCTTTTTATTCTCCCTAAAATTTACTGATATATATATATATATATATATATATATATATATATATATATATATATATATATATATATATATATATATATATATATATATATGTGTGTATATATATATATATATATATATATATATATATATATATATATATATATATATATATATATATATATATATATATATATATATATATATATATATATATTAATATATATATATATATATATATATATATATATATATATATATATATATATATATATATATATATATATATATATATATATATATATATATATATATTAATACATATATATATATATATATATATATATATATATATATATATATATATATATATATATATATATATATATATATATATATATATATATATATATATATATATATATATATATATATATTAATACATATGTATATATATATATATATATATATATATATATATATATATATATATATATAGATATATATATATATATAGATGGAGTGAGTATTTTGAAGGTTTGTTGAATGTGTTTGATGATAGAGTGGCAAATATAGGGTGTTTTGGTCGAGGTGGTGTGCAAAGTGAGAGGGCTAGGGAAAATGATTTGGTAAACGTAGAAGAGGTAGTAAAAGCTTTGCGGAAAATGAAAGCCGGCAAGGCAGCAGGTTTGGATGGTATTGCAGTGGAATTTATTAAAAAAGGGGGTAACTGTATTGTTGACTGGTTGGTAAGGTTATTTAATGTATGTATGACTCATGGTGAGGTGCCTGAGGATTGGCGGAATGCGTGCATAGTGCCATTGTACAAAGACAAAGGGGATAAGAGTGAGTGCTCAAATTACAGAGGTATAAGTTTGTTGAGTATTCCTGGTAAATTATATGGGAGAGTATTGATTGAGAGGGTGAAGGCATGTACAGAGCATCAGACTGGGGAAGAGCAGGGTGGTTTCAGAAGTGGTAGAGGATGTGCGGATCAGGTGTTTGCTTTGAAGAATGTATGTGAGAAATACTTACAAAAGCAAATGGATTTGTATGTAGCATTTATGGATCTGGAGAAGGCATATGATAGAGTTGATAGAGATGCTCCGTGGAAGGTATTAAGAATATATGGTGTGGGAGGCAAGTTGTTAGAAGCAGTGAAAAGTTTTATCGAGGATATAAGGCATATGTACGTGTAGGAAGAGAGGAAAGTGATTGGTTCTCAGTGAATGTAGGTTTGCGGCAGGGGTGTGTGATGTCTCCATGGTTGTTTAATTTGTTTATGGATGGGGTTGTTAGGGAGGTGAATGCAAGAGTTTTGGAAAGATGGGCAAGTATGAAGTCTGTTGGGGATGAGAGAGCTTGGGAAGTGAGTCAGTTGTTGTTCGCTGATGATACAGCGCTGGTGGCTGATTCATGTGAGAAACTGCAGAAGCTGGTGACTGAGTTTGGTAAAGTGTGTGAAAGAAGAAAGTTAAGAGTAAATGTGAATAAGAGCAAGGATATTAGGTACAGTAGGGTTGAGGGTCAAGTCAATTGGGAGGTGAGTTTGAATGGAGAAAAACTGGAGGAAGTGAAGTGTTTTAGATATCTGGGAGTGGATCTGGCAGCGGATGGAACCATGGAAGCGGAAGTGGATCATAGGATGGGGGAGGGGGCGAAAATTCTGGGAGCCTTGAAGAATGTGTGGAAGTCGAGAACATTATCTCGGAAAGCAAAAATGGGTATGTTTGAAGGAATAGTGGTTCCAACAATGTTGTATGGTTGCGAGGTGTGGGCTATGGATAGAGTTGTGCGCAGGAGGATGGATGTGCTGGAAATGAGATGTTTGAGGACAATGTGTGGTGTGAGGTGGTTTGATCGAGTAAGTAACGTAAGGGTAAGAGAGATGTGTGGAAATAAAAAGAGCGTGGTTGAGAGAGCAGAAGAGGGTGTTTTGAAATGGTTTGGGCACATGGAGAGAATGAGTGAGGAAAGATTGACCAAGAGGATATATGTGTCGGAGGTGGAGGGAACGAGGAGAAGAGGGAGACCAAATTGGAGGTGGAAAGATGGAATGAAAAAGATTTTGCGTGATCGGGGCCTGAACATGCAGGAGGGTGAAAGGAGGGCAAGGAATAGAGTGAATTGGAGCGATGTGGTATACCGGGGTTGACGTGCTGTCAGTGGATTGAATCGGGGCATGTGAAGCGTCTGGGGTAAACCATGGAAAGCTGTGTAGGTATGTATATTTGCGTGTGTGGACGTATGTACATACATGTGTATGGGGGTGGGTTAGGCCATTTCTTTCGTCTGTTTCCTTGCGCTACCTCGCAAACGCGGGAGACAGCGTCAAAGCAAAAAAAAAAAAATATATATATTTTCGGAGTATTTAGGAATGTTTAGGGAGTAAAGTCAGGGGTTGGTGAGTTCACAAGAGCAAACGAAATCGTAACACTACTGAAACAGTTGTGGGATTATGTGATAGAGTGTAAGAATGTAAACTCTGGTTTGGTATGGGTAAAACGTAATGTAGATGGAGAGAGATTGGTGGTTATTGGGGCATATGCACCTGGGCATGAGAAGAAAGATCAATGAGAGGCAAATGTTTTGGGAGCAGCTGAGAGAGTGCCTCAGCAATTTTGATGCACGAGACCGGGTTATAGTGATGGGTGATTTGAATGCAAAGGTGAGTAATGTGGCAGGTGAGGGTATAATTGGTATACATGAGTTGTTCAGTGTTGCAAATGGAAATGGTGAAGAGCTTTTAGATTTCTGTGCTGAAAAAAGGCTGGTGATTGGGAATACCTGGTTTAAAGACGCATACATATGCATGCGTATGCAAGTAGGAGAGGTGGCCAGAGAGCGTTTTTGGATTACTTGTCAATTGATACGCATGTGAAAGAGAGACTTTTGGATGTTAATGTGCTGAAGTGTGCAACTGGAGGGATGTCTGATCATTATCTTGTGGAGGCGAAGGTGAAGATTTGTAGAGGTTTTCAGAAAAGAAGAGAGAATGTTGGGGTGAAGAGAGTGGTGAGAGTAAGTGAGCTAGGAAAGGAGACTTGTGCGAGGAAGTACCAGGAGAGACTGAGTGCAGAATGAAAAATGGTGAGAACAAAGGACGCTAGGGGAGTGGGGTAGGAATAGGATGTATTTAGGGAAGCAGTGATGTCTTGTGCAAAAGATGCTTGTGGCATGAGGAGTGTGGGAGGTGGGCAGATTAGAAAGGGTAGTGAGTGGTGGGATGAAGAAATAGGATTATTAGTGAAAGAGAAGAGAGAGACATTTGGAAGATTTTTGCAGGGAAATAATGGAAATGAGTGAAAGATGTATAAAAGAAAAAGGCAGGGAGTCAAAAGAAAGGTGCAAAAGGTGGAAAAGAGGGCAAATAAGAGACTATCATTGAATATTAGGGAGAATAAAAAGATGTTTTGGAAGGAGGTAAATAAAGTGCGTAAGACGAGAGAACAAATGGGAGCATCGGTGAAGGGGGCTAATGTGGAGATAATAACAAGTAGTGGTGATGTGAGAAGGATGTGAAGTGAGTATTTTGAAGGTTTGTTGAATGTGCTAGATGACAGAATGGCAGATATAGGGTGTTTTGGTCGAGGTCGTGTGCGAAGTGAGAGGGTCAGGGAGAATGATTTGGTAAACAAAGAAGAGGTAGTGAAAGCATTGCGGAAGATGAAAGCCGGCAAGGAGGCAGGTTTTGATGGTATTGCAGTTGAATTTATGAAGATGGGGTATGACTGTGTTGTTGACTAGTTGGTAAGGATATTCAATGTATGTATGGCTCATGGTGAAGTGTGTGAGGATTGGCGGAATACATATATAATGCCATTTTACAAAGGCAAAGGGGATAAAAGTGAGTATTCAGATTACAAAGGTATAGGTTTGTTCAGTATTCCAAGGAAATTATAAGGGAGGGTATTGATTGAGAGGGTGAAGGCATGTATAGATCATCAGATTGGGGAAGAGCAGTGTGGTTTCAGAAGTGGTAGAGGATGTGTGGATCTCGTGCTTGCTTTGAACAATGTATGTGAGAAATACTTGAAAAAACAAATGGATTTTTATGTCGCATTTATGGATCTGGAGAAGGCATATGATAGAGTTGATAGAGATGCTCTGTGGAAGGTATTATGAGTATATGGTGTGGAAGGTAAGTTGCTAGAATGAGTGAAAAGCTTTTATCGAAGATGTAAGGCAAGTGTACGACTTGGAGGAGAGGAAAGGGATTGGTTCTCAGTGAATGTCCGTTTGCGGAAAGGGAGCGTGATGTCTCCATGGTTGTTTAATTTGTTTATGGATGGAGTTGTCAGGGAGGTGAATGCAGGAGTTTTGGAGAGAGGGGCAAGTATGCAGTCTGTTTTGGATGTGAGGGCTTAGCAAATGAGTCAGTTGTTGTTCGCTGCCGATACAGCGTTGGTGGCTGATTCGGGTGAGAAACTGCAGAAGCCGGTGACTGAGTTTGATAAAGTGTGTTAAAAGAAGAAAGCTGTGAGTAAATGTGAATAAGAGCAAGGTTATTAGATACAGTAGGGTTGAGGGACAAGTCAATTGGGAGGTAAGTTTGAATTGTGAAAAACTGGAGGAAGTGAAGTATTTTAGATATCTGGGAGTGGATTTGGCAGCGGAAGGAACCATGGAAGCGGAAGTGAATCACAGGATGGAGGAGGGGGCGAAAGTTCCTGGAGCGTTGAAGAATGTGTGGAAGGCGAGAACGTTATCTCGGAAAGCAAAAATGGGTATGTTTGAAGGAAGAGTGGTTCCAACAATGTTATATGTTGCGAGGCGTGGGGTATATATAGGGTTCTGCGGAGGTGGATGGATGTTTTCGAAAAGAGATGTTTGAGGAGAATATGTGGTGTAAGGTAGTTTGATCGAGTAAGTAATGAAGAGGTAAGAGAGATGTGTCTTCGTCTTTTCGATGTATATCAACTGACTGTTATATTTCTCTCTTGTGTCTCCCCTGATGATGTGATTATTACACGAAAGTGCACTTGGTAACTTTTTGTGTGTCTTTTCCCCCGTGGATTCATAGGAATATCTTGATCACGCGCAAAATTGTGATCCTTTCCAATATATATATATATATATATATATATATATATATATATATATATATATATATATATATATATATATATATATATATATATATATATATATATATATATATATATATATATATATATTTTTTTTTTTTTTTTTTTTTTTTTTATACTTTGTCGCTGTCTCCCGCGTTTGCGAGGTAGCGCAAGGAAACAGACGAAAGAAATGGCCCAACCCCCCCCCATACACATGTACATACACACGTCCACACACGCAAATATACATACCTACACAGCTTTCCATGGTTTACCCCAGACGCTTCACATGCCTTGATTCAATCCACTGACAGCACGTCAACCCCTGTATACCACATCGCTCCAATTCACTCTATTCCTTGCCCTCCTTTCACCCTCCTGCATGTTCAGGCCCCGATCACACAAAATCTTTTTCACTCCATCTTTCCACCTCCAATTTGGTCTCCCTCTTCTCCTCGTTCCCTCCACCTCCGACACATATATCCTCTTGGTCAATCTTTCCTCACTCATTCTCTCCATGTGCCCAAACCATTTCAAAACACCCTCTTCTGCTCTCTCAACCACGCTCTTTTTATTTCCACACATCTCTCTTACCCTTACGTTACTTACTCGATCAAACCACCTCACACCACACATTGTCCTCAAACATCTCATTTCCAGCACATCCATCCTCCTGCGCACAACTCTATCCATAGCCCACGCCTCGCAACCATACAGCATTGTTGGAACCACTATTCCTTCAAACATACCCATTTTTGCTTTCCGAGAAAATGTATATATATATATATATATATATATATATATATATATATATATATATATATATATATATATATATATATATATATATATATATATGCTGCATTACCATCAACTTTAATCCCGTTTACATGAATCTTTTTATTATCATACGTTTGTTAAACTCGATGCAGGTTTTTTTCCAAGTGCAGTAGGTCATTTACATATATTTGCACAATCCATTGCAGCAGATGATGGGTACTGTATCTGCCCAAAAACATTTTGACGCGTAAAAAATTTTCAGATAATATTTCAGATAGTCCAGGCTGCTTGCTTAACATTACGCCCTCACTCCCCGCACCTGGGAATAATAACTCTCTCTCTCTCTCTCTCTCTCTCTCTCTCTCTCTCTCTCTCTCTCTCTCTCTCTCTCTCTCTCTCTCTCTCTCTCTCTCTCTCTCTCTCTCTACATTCTTGATTCTCTCACAGACGCAGTGCACATATTCATGCACTCATGAATACATACATACGCGTAAGTATGATATAGACTCGAGGTAAGTACATACATAGTTTATCTTATTTATTTATAATTGCACCAGTTTCTACGAAAGATTCCTGTGGTTGACTAGGATCTCCTCCTCAGAGGCTCCTACAGCCAAAAGCTGCGCTAATTCCCGTTGCAGGGGAATGTGAAATCCTTTGGAATGACTTCTCTCACGAGACTGTAGCTCCAGTGATACAGCTTTGCCAAAGGGGAAATTTTCACTGGGTGTGTGACCTTGGGCCTGCGGAGTTCGATAACACCGATTCACTCATAGATACATACATACATACATGCATACATACATACATACCTGCTTACTTGCATATTATATAATACATACATACATACATACATACATATATACATAAATACGTACATACCTACATGCATAAATACATACATATATACATACATACATACAAGGTTAAGAGACGAGGCAACGCGAGTATGGAAATCTTTCCCAAAAACACAGATTATAATCACATCCATGCACTTTTACATACATACATACATACATACATACATACATACATACATACATACATACATACATACATATATACATACATTCATGCATACATACATACATACATACATACATCCATACATACATACATACATACATAGATACATATTCTTATGAGTCCACGGGGAAATGAAACACGATAAGTTCCCAAGTGCACTTTGGTGTAATAATCACATCATCAGGGGAGATACAGGAAAGAAATATGTAAGTTGATATATAACGAAGAGACGTAGCTAGGACGCCATTTAGTAAACAAGTGACTCTGACTGTCACTTGTTTACCAAATGGCGTCCTAGCTTCGTCTCTTCGTTGTATATCAACTGACATAATTCTTTCATGCATTTCCCCTGATGATGTGATTATTACACGAAAGTGCACTTGGGAACTTATCGTGTTTCATTTTCCCGTGGACTCATACTAATATACTCGATCACGCGCAAAATTGTAGTCCTTCCCATACATACATATATGCATACATAAACACACACACACACATACATACATACATACACACATACATACATCATACAAACTTACATACATACATACATACATACATACATACATACATACATATATACATACATGTAAACATACACATAATTAGACAGCAGTTCCGTGTGGGTGGTCACAGAGATGACATAATTGGTGGACCGAATACAATAATTATCCCCAGTGAATAGTTCGTGGTGGTGTTATAGCTGGTTGTGTCTTCCCAGGCTCCACTCACAACCTGCTCACAACACATCGACAGCAACCCACCCACGTTATGTCTTCATCCCGCCCGTAATCTGTCCATCACCCGCCCACAACCCTCCCACAAGCCTTTGACAACTAGCCCACTACCCACTCAAATCCACACCCAACCCACCCACAACCATGACTTGCCTACACACCTCGTAACCCAAATACTGTATAACCCACACAGATCATAACCCACACACTATATAACCCACACAGATCATAACCCACACACTATATAACCCACACAGATCATAACCCACACACTATATAACCACACAGATCATAACCCACACACTATATAACCCACACAGATCATAACCCACACACTATATAACCCACGCAGATCATAACACACACACTATTTAACCCTCACAGATCATAACCCACACACTATATAACCCACACAGATCATAACCCACACACTATATAACCCACACAGATCATAACCCACACGCTATATAACCACACAGATCATAACCCACACACTATATAACCCACACAGATCATAACCCACACACTATATAACCCACACAGATTATAACCCACACACTATATAACCCACACAGATCATAACCCACACACTATATAACGCACACAGATCATAACACATACACCTCATAACCCGAACAGATCATAATACATATACCTCATAACCCGTGCAGATCATAACTCACCAACAATCTACCCAGTCCTTTCCCTCCAGTCCTTCCCTCCAGCCCTTCCCCCAGCTCTTCCCTCCAGCCTCTCCTAACAGAACATGTACGTGGATCGCAGAACTTGCCCAGTAGGTAGAAAACAGCGAGTGGTACTCAAGTAGCTCAGCATAACATGCAAGGTAACCACTAGACCTCTGTTCTATGACCCACTTAATCATTCATCTGGAGTTAGGACTCACAGGATCTACAGTCGGGACTTTCAGGCTATGGAATCAGGATCTGGAGTCAGGACTCACAGAATCTGGAGTCAGGACTCACACGATCTACAGTCAGGACTCTCAGGCTCTGGAATCAGGATCTGGAGTCAGGACTCACACGATCTGGAGTCAGGACTCACATGATCTGGAGTCAAGACTCACAGTATCTGGAGTCAGGACTCACATGATCTGGAGTCAAGACTCACAGGATCTGGAGTCAGGACTCACATGATCTGGAATCAAGACTCACAGGATCTGGAGTCAGGACTCACATGATCTGGAATCAAGACTCACAGGATCTGGAGTCAGGACTCACATGATCTGGAATCAAGACTCACAGGATCTGGAGTCAGGACTCACAGTATAGATCTTAGAATCTACTGACGAAATATAGAGTACAGCTGGGAAGACACGACGCTTACACTTACAATGAACCAGTCAGACGACAGGTGGAGTAAGACGTTCACCTCTGGTCACAAAACTTGATCCAAGAAGAAAGAAAAACCAGAATATATGGAAAGAAGAACAACACAATTAATCCCATCGTTCAGAAATAAACCTGAACAAGAACGACTTCATAGAGATGCAATTAAGGTCTTTAGAATACTGGATTATTTTGATAATTCAACACAATATTTTCTTCACGTTAGATACAGATAAGACGACTAGAAATAATGGTATAATGAAGTCTAAGGAGAAGAGATGGAAGAAAGATGTGGGAATGCCTCCTTCATCAGCCGAGGTATGGAAGACTGTAACAATCCACCAAAAGATGATATCAAGTCCAACCCATCAGTACATTTAGAAACGGATATCCAAATGATTTAATTATATCAATTATAAATGATATAATCAAATCATCTGTCTATCAGGGAATTATCAGTAAAACATCTTGTTCAAAAAGTGAAATATGTAAGTATTTCAAATTCTACTTAAGCCACCAGAGTATCCGGTGGCTAGAGGTAAATCAGAATGTGTTCTTTCCTTTCACAACTTTCCTAGAGAAATCCAAAGCAATACAATTTCTCCCAACTGCCTGGTGTTTCGTCATATCTGTTTTCCTGCCTACTGATGTGCTAGAGGGAGCGTGAGGCAGAAGTCTTCTGCTCTACCATCTTGACTCCATCTATTTAGAAAAGAAATCTAAGTTACTATTACTGTCCTCCAGCACATGACCTCCTCATAAACCATTAGGTCATCTGTCATTTGGGCTTCACATGTCCTGCTATGTTCACCATCACGTACCTCCGACCCCCCCCCCCTCCCCCACACCCCGACCCCTACATCCACCACACCCTCCTTCCCATTAGCCCTACTCTCCAACCCTAATCCTTCTCTCAACCTTTTCCCTCCAATCCTTCCCTTAGCTGTCCCCTCGTCCCCAATCCTTTCCTCTACCCGTAGCGCCCAGTCATTCCCTCTAGCCAACTTCTCTTCAACCTCATTCATCCAGCACTTCCCTCTGTCCCTTCCTTCCAAACATTCCCTGCAGCCCTTTACTCCAAGCATCTTTCCAGTCCCTTCTTTTCGACCCCTTTCTTCCAGCCCTTTCCTCCAATTATTCCCTCCAGTCAAGCTTTCCAGTCCCTTATCTTCAACCCGTTCCATCCGACCCTTCCATCTAGACATGGCGTCCGCCCATAATTTCCCGCCAATCCTTCATGTCCCTTTTCTTCATCCCATTCCATTTAGCGTTAAGGCCAGACCCCGTTGATAGGACCTTGAGTCTGAGTGGTCTGTGTATGTACGTAAATTCACTTCAACCCTTCCATCTAACCCCTCACTCCAACTCCTCATTTCTCTCTCTCTCTCTCTCTCTCTCTCTCTCTCTCTCTCTCTCTCTCTCTCTCTCTCTCTCTCTCTCTCTCTCTCTCTCTCTCTCTCTCTCTCTCTCTCTCTCTCTCTCTCTCTCTCTCTCTCTCTCTCTCTCCACCCCACCTATTGTAATCCTTCTGTAATGTCTGTTTCTTTCTCTTCTCTTCTCCTCCTCCTGATCACCCCTGCAGCCACCCCATTTTCCCACACCCCTTTCTCCCAGTCAGGTGCTCCCAACGTAGGATACCCTGCCATGTGTCCCAACGTAGGATACCCTGTCATGTGTCCCAACGTAGGATATCCTGCCATGTGTCCCAACGTAGGATATCCTGTCATGTGCTCCCAACGTAGGATATCCTGTCATGTGTCCCAACGTAGGATATCCTGTCATGTGTCCCAACGTAGGATATCCTGCCATGTGTCCCAACGTAGGATATCCTGTCATGTGTCCCAACGTAGGATATCCTGTCATGTGTCCCAACGTAGGATATCCTGCCATGTGTCCCAGCGTAGGATATCCTGCCATGTGTCCCAACGTAGGATATCCTGCCATGTGTCCCAACGTAGGATATCCTGTCATGTTCTCCCAACGTAGGATATCCTGTCATGTGTCCCAACGTAGGATATCCTGCCATGTGTCCCAACGTAGGATATCCTGCCATGTGTCCCAACGTAGGATATCCTGTCATGTGTCCCAACGTAGGATATCCTGCCATGTGTCCCAACGTAGGATATCCTGCCATGTGTCCCAACGTAGGATATCCTGTCATGTGCTCCCAACGTAGGATATCCTGCCATGTGTCCCAACGTAGGATATCCTGTCATGTGTCCCAACGTAGGATATCCTGCCATGTGCTCCCAACGTAGGATACCCTGTCATGTGCTCCCAACGTAGGATATCCTGCCATGTGCTCCCAACGTAGGATACCCTGTCATGTGCTCCCAACGTAGGATATCCTGCCATGTGTCCCAACGTAGGATATCCTGTCATGTGCTCCCAACGTAGGATATCCTGCCATGTGCTCCCAACGTAGGATACCCTGTCATGTGCTCCCAACGTAGGATATCCTGTCATGTGTCCCAACGTAGGATATCCTGTCATGTGTCCCAACGTTGGATATCCTGTCATGTGTCCCAACGTAGGATACCCTGCCATGTGTCCCAACGTAGGATACCCTGCCATGTGTCCCAACGTAGGATACCCTGCCATGTGCTCCCAACGTAGGATACCCTGCCATGTGTCCCAACGTAGGATACCCTGCCATGTGTCCCAACGTAGGATACCCTGCCATGTGCTCCCAACGTAGGATACCCTGCCATGTGTCCCAACGTAGGATACCCTGCCATGTGTCCCAACGTAGGATATCCTGCCATGTGCTCCCAACGTAGGATACCCTGTCATGTGCTCCCAACGTAGGATACACTGCCATGTGTCCCAACGTAGGATATCCTGTCATGTGCTCCCAACGTAGGATATCCTGTCATGTGCTCCCAACGTAGGATATCCTGTCATGTGTCCCAACGTAGGATATCCTGTCATGTGTCCCAACGTAGGATACCCTGCCATGTGCTCCCAACGTAGGATACCCTGCCATGTGTCCCAACGTAGGATATCCTGCCATGTGTCCCAACGTAGGATATCCTGCCATGTGTCCCAACGTAGGATATCCTGCCATGTGTCCCAACGTAGGATACCCGCCATGTGTCCCAACGTAGGATATCCTGTCATGTGTCCCAACGTAGGATATCCTGCCATGTGTCCCAACGTAGGATATCCTGCCATGTGCTCCCAACATAGGATACCCTGCCATGTGTCCCAACGTAGGATATCCTGTCATGTGTCCCAACGTAGGATATCCTGTCATGTGCTCCCAACGTAGGATACCCTGCCATGTGCTCCCAACGTAGGATACCCTGCCATGTGTCCCAACGTAGGATACCCTGCCATGTGCTCCCAACGTAGGATACCCTGCCATGTGTCCCAACGTAGGATACCCTGTCATGTGTCCCAACGTAGGATATCCTGTCATGTGCTCCCAACGTAGGATACCCTGCCATGTGTCCCAACGTAGGATATCCTGCCATGTGTCCCAACGTAGGATATCCTGTCATGTGTCCCAACGTAGGATATCCTGCCATGTGTCCCAACGTAGGATATCCTGTCATGTGTCCCAACGTAGGATATCCTGCCATGTGTCCCAACGTAGGATACCCTGCCATGTGCTCCCAACGTAGGATACCCTGCCATGTGTCCCAACGTAGGATATCCTGCCATGTGTCCCAACGTAGGATATCCTGTCATGTGCTCCCAACGTAGGATACCCTGCCATGTGTCCCAACGTAGGATACCCTGCCATGTGTCCCAACGTAGGATACCCTGCCATGTGTCCCAACGTAGGATATCCTGCCATGTGTCCCAACGTAGGATACCCTGTCATGTGTCCCAACGTAGGATATCCTGCCATGTGTCCCAACGTAGGATACCCTGTCATGTGTCCCAACGTAGGATACCCTGTCATGTGTCCCAACGTAGGATACCCTGCCATGTGTCCCAACGTAGGATACCCTGTCATGTGTCCCAACGTAGGATATCCTGTCATGTGCTCCCAACGTAGGATACCCTGTCATGTGTCCCAACGTAGGATACCCTGCCATGTGTCCCAACGTAGGATATCCTGCCATGTGTCCCAACGTAGGATATCCTGTCATGTGTCCCAACGTAGGATATCCTGCCATGTGTCCCAACGTAGGATATCCTGTCATGTGTCCCAACGTAGGATATCCTGCCATGTGTCCCAACGTAGGATATCCTGTCATGTGCTCCCAACGTAGGATACCCTGCCATGTGCTCCCAACGTAGGATACCCTGCCATGTGTCCCAACGTAGGATACCCTGTCATGTGCTCCCAACGTAGGATATCCTGTCATGTGTCCCAACGTAGGATACCCTGTCATGTGCTCCCAACGTAGGATATCCTGTCATGTGTCCCAACGTAGGATACCTAGCCATGTGCTCCCAACGTAGGATACCCTGTCATGTGCTCCCAACGTAGGATACCTTGCCATGTGTCCCAACGTAGGATACCTAGCATAGGTATATCGTAGGAGGTGTTGGTGGAGGAGACTCGCTAAAACTGTAGATCCAGCTTTCACACGAATTGGAAATCCAAGGTAGCCCTAATGTCAGCATAGCAGCAGACTCTTAACGTCAGCACAGCAGGAGGCTCTTAATGTCAGCACAGCAGCAGACTCTTAATGTCAGCACAGCAGCAGACTCTTAATGTCAGCACAGCAGCAGATTCTTAATGTCAGCACCGCAGCAGACTCTTAATGTCAGCACAGCAGCAGACTCTTACTGTCAGCACAGCAGCAGATTCTTAATGTCAGCACAACAGCAGACTCTTAACGTCAGCATAGCAGCAGATTCTTAACATCAGCACAGCAGGAGACTCTTAATGTCAGCACAGCAGCAGACTCTTAATGTCAGCACAGCAGCAGACTCTTAATGTCAGCACAACAGCAGACTCTTAATGTCAGCACAGCAGCAGACTCTTAATGTCAGCTCAGCAACAGACTCTTAGTATCAGCACAGCACCAGACCCTTAATGTCAGCACAGCAGTAGACTCTTAATGTCAGGAAAGCAGGAGACTTTTGGTGTCAGCACAGCAAGAGACTCTCAATGTCAGTACAGCAGCAGATTCTTAATGTCAGCACAGCAGCAGACTCTTAATGTCAGCACAGCAGCAGACCCTTAATGTCAGGACAACCGCAGATTCTTGATATCAGCACAGAGGTAGACTCATAATGTCAGCACAGCAGCAGACTCTTAATGTCAGCATAACAACAGACTCTTTATGTCAGCACAGCAGGAAGCTCTTAATGTCAGCACAGCATCAGACTCTTAACTTCAGCACATCAACAGACTCTTAATATCAGCACAGCAGAAGACTCTTAATGTCAGCACAGCAGCAGACTTTTAATGTCAGCACAGCAGCAGACTCTTAATGTCAGCACAGCAGCAGACTCTTAATGTCAGCACAGCAGCAGACTCTTAATGTCAGCACAGCAGCAGATTCTTAATGTCAGCACAACAGCAGACTCTTAACGTCAGCATAGCAGCAGATTCTTAACATCAGCACAGCAGAAGACTCTTAATATCAGCACAGCAGCAGACTCTTAATGTCAGCACAGCAGCAGACTTTTAATGTCAGCACAGCAGCAGACTCTTAATGTCAGCACAGCAGCAGACTCTTAATGTCAGCACAACAGCAGACTCTTAATGTCAGCACAGCAGCAGACTCTTAATGTCAGCTCAGCAACACTCTTAGTATCAGCACAGCACCAGACCCTTAATGTCAGCACAGCAGTAGACTCTTAATGTCAGGAAAGCAGGAGACTTTTGGTGTCAGCACAGCAAGAGACTCTCAATGTCAGTACAGCAGCAGATTCTTAATGTCAGCACAGCAGCAGACTCTTAATGTCAGCACAGCAGCAGACCCTTAATGTCAGGACAACCGCAGATTCTTGATATCAGCACAGAGGTAGACTCATAATGTCAGCACAGCAGCAGACTCTTAATGTCAGCATAACAACAGACTCTTTATGTCAGCACAGCAGGAAGCTCTTAATGTCAGCACAGCATCAGACTTTTAACTTCAGCACATCAACAGACTCTTAATATCAGCACAGCAGAAGACTCTTAATGTCAGCACAGCAGCAGACTTTTAATGTCAGCACAGCAGCAGACTCTTAATGTCAGCACAGCAGCAGACTCTTAATGTCAGCACAGCAGCAGACTCTTAATGTCAACACAGCAGCAGACCCTTGATGTCAGGACAACCGCAGACTCTTGCTATCAGCACAGCAGCAGACTCTTAATGTCAGCACAGCAACAGACTCTTAATGTCAGCACAACAGCAGACTTAATGTCAGCACAGCAACAGGCTCTTAATGTCAGCACAACAGTAGACTCATAATGTCAGTACAGCAGCAGACTCTTAATGTCAGCACAGTAGCAGACTCTTGATATCAGCACAGCAGCAGACTCTTAATGTCAGCACAGCAGCAGACTCTTAATGTCAGCACAGCAGGAGACTCTTAATCTCAGCACAGCAGCAGACTCTTAATATCAGCACAGCTGCAGACTCTTAATATCAGCACAGCAGCAGACTCTTAATATCAGCACAGCTGCAGACTCTTAATGTCAGCACAGCAGCAGACTCTTAATGTCAGCACAGCAGCAGACTCTTAATGTCAGCACAGCAGGAGACTCTTAATATCAGCACAGCAGAAGACTCTTAATGTCAGCACAGCAGCAGACTTTTAATGTCAGCACAGCAGCAGACTCTTAATGTCAGCACAGCAGCAGACTCTTAATGTCAGCACAGCAGCAGACTCTTAATGTCAACACAGCAGCAGACCCTTGATGTCAGGACAACCGCAGACTCTTGCTATCAGCACAGCAGCAGACTCTTAATGTCAGCACAGCAACAGACTCTTAATGTCAGCACAACAGCAGACTTAATGTCAGCACAGCAACAGGCTCTTAATGTCAGCACAACAGTAGACTCATAATGTCAGTACAGCAGCAGACTCTTAATGTCAGCACAGTAGCAGACTCTTAATATCAGCACAGCAGCAGACTCTTAATGTCAGCACAGCTGCAGACTCTTAATGTCAGGACAACCGCAGACCCTTAATGTGAGTACAGCAACAGACTCTAAACATCAGCACAGCAGTAGACTCTCAATGTCAGCACAGCAGCAGACTCTTATTGTTAGCACAGCAGCAAACTCCTAAATGTCAGCACAATAGCAGACTCTTAATGTAAGCAAAACTGAAGACTTAATGACAGCACAGCAGCAGACTCTTAATGTCAGCACACCAGTAGACTCTTAGTGTCAACACACCAGTAGACTCTTAGTGTCAGCACAACAGTAGACTCTTAATGTCAGCACAGCAAAAAGCTCTCAAGTTGTGAGTTGCAAAAGTATTGTGACAGTCGTTCAGTACGTACGACCACAGCTGGCACTCTCAGGTTGGCTCAGCTGGCACTCAAAGGTTGGCTCAGCTGGCACTCGTAGGCTAGCCATGCTGGCCCTATTAGTCTGACGCATGAGGCTCTCTCTACAGCTGACCCAACTGGCATATTCAGACTGGCTCAGCTTGCACACTCAGACTGGCACCTTGCCACAGTTAACCACTTAGCTGCTCACTTACTGTCGCCTCCCGTGCCACTCACGTTGTCTGACATTCCCAGGATTTACGCCAGAAAGCCACAGCAACTTGAGGCTCTCCTTGGAAAAGAACTGACACTTGGAAAAGAAGCAAGAAATTGTTCCCTATTGCATAAGAATAAATCTTTATGATGCCAAGGCAAATGGAAAATATGAAGTGTGTAATCCATTTTGAGAAGGACATGAATTCTCACGTCAGTTCCACTCCCCAGAGGAGACCCAGAATGGATTTTACATTTTTAAATTCAACATCATTTATCTTCGTAGCTATACTGGGTATTTTCCGAGATGTCAGTTTGACGTTGGGGGAAATTATGCTGAAAAGAAGTTGTAGTAATTCCTTTGCATAAGAGTCACTTGCAGACCAACACACGATTGGAATATGTCGACTACAACTTTCTGATTAATTTTGAATAATCATAAAGTTAGTCACAAAGACAATCGAAGCATGAAATAAGAAGTGATGATATTTATATAATCAGAAGAGAATCCTGGAATTCGAGGATATGAGGGGAAAATCAAGCCAAATTTCTGGGTCTACATAGTTTCCCAATCAGATTCATTCGATGTTTGATACTAAAGAAAATAGAAATGAAAAAAGGAAAAGAATATCCATATTGTGATTTAATCGGAAATTACACTGAGAATAATGCAATTGAGGATATATATATATATATATATATATATATATATATATATATATATATATATATATATATATATATATATATATATATATATATACTTATTTTGCTTTGTCGCTGTCTCCCGCGTTTGCGAGGTAGCGCAAGGAAACAGACGAAAGAAATGGCCCAACCAACCCCCATACACATGTATATACATACACGTCCACACACGCAAATATACATACCTATACATCTCAATGTACACATATATATATACACAATCAGACACATACTTATATACCAATGCACACAATTCACACTGTCTGCCTTTATTCATTCCCATCGCCACCTCGCCACACATGGAATACCATCCCCCTCTCCCCTCATGTGTGCGAGGTATTTCGTTCACACTCAGTCTCTAGCTGTCATGCAATAATGCCCGAAACCACAGCTCCCTTTCCACATCCAGGCCCCACACAACTTTCCATGGTTTACCCCAGACGCTTCACATGCCCTGATTCAATCCACTGACAGCACGTCAACCCGGTATACCACATCGATCCAATTCACTCTATTCCTTGCCCGCCTTTCATCCTCCTGCATGTTCACGCCCCGATCACTCAAAATCTTTTTCACTCCATCTTTCCACCTCCAATATGGTCTCCCACTTCTCCTCGTTCCCTCCACCTCCGACACATATATCCTCTTGGACAATCTTTCCATGTGCCCAAACAATTTCAAAACACCCTCTTCTGCTCTCTCTACCACGCTCTTTTTATTTCCACATATCTCTCTCACCCTTACATTACTTACTCGATCAAACCACCTCACAACACATTGTCCTCAAACATCTCATTTCTAGCACATCCATCCTCCTGAGCACAACTCTATCCATAGCCCACGCCTCCCAACCATACAACATTGTTGGAACCACTATTCCTTCAAACATACCCATTTTTGCTTTCCGAGATAATGTTCTCGACTTCCACACATTCTTCAAGGCTCCCAGGATTTTCGCCCCCTCCCCCACCCTATGATTCACTTCCGCTGCCATGGTTCCATCCGCTGCCAGATCCACTCCCAGATATCTAAAACACTTTATTTCCTCCAGTTTCTCTCCATTCAAATTTACCTCCCAATTGACTTGACCCTCAACCCTACTGTACCTAATTACCTTGCTCTTATTCACATCTACTCTTAACTTTCTTCTTTCACACACTTTACCAAACTCAGTCACCAGCTTCTGCAGTTTCTTACATGAATCAGCCACTAGCGCTGTATCATCAGCGAACAACAACTGACTCACTTCCAAGCTCTCTCATCCACAATAGACTTCATACTTGCCCCTCTTTCCAAAACTCGTGCATTCACCTCCCTAACAACCCCATCCATAAACAAATCAAACAACCATGGAGACATCACACACCCCTGCCGCAAACCTACATTCACTGAGAACCAATCACTTTCCTCTCTTCCTACACGTACACATGCCTTACATCCTCGATAAAAACTTTTCACTGCTTCTGACAACTTGCCTCCCACACCATATATTCTTAATACCTTCCACAGAGCATCTCTATCAACTCTATCATATGCCTTCTCCAGATCCATAAATGCTACATACAAATCCATTTGCTTTTCTAAGTATTTCTCACATACATTCTTCACAGCAAACACCTGATCCACACATCCTCTACCACTTCTAAAACCACACTGCTCTTCCCCAATCTGATGCTCTGTACATGCCTTCACCCTCTCAGTCAATACCCTCCCATATAATTTACCAGGAATACTCAAGAAACTTATACCTCTGCAATTTGAGCACTCACTCTTATCCCCTTTGCCTTTGTACAATGGCACTATGCACGCATTCCGCCAATCCTCAGGCACCTCACCATGAGTCATACATACATTAAGTAACCTTACAAACCAGCCAACAATACAGTCACCCCCTTTTTTAATAAATTCCACTGCAATACCATCCAAACCTGCTGCCTTGCCGGCTTTCATCTTCCGCAAAGCTTTTACTACCTCTTCTCTGTTTACCAAATCATTTTCCCTAACCCTCTCACTTTGCACACCACCTCGACCAAAACACCCTATATCTGTCACTCTATCATAAAACACATTCAACAAACCTTCAAAATACTCACTCCATCTCCTTCTCACATCACCACTACTTGTTATCACCTCCCCATTAGCGCCCTTCACTGAAGTTCCCATTTGCTCCCTTGTCTTTCGCACTTTATTTACCTCCTTCCAGAACATCTTTTTATTCTCCCTAAAATCTAATGATACTCTCTCACCCCAACTCTCATTTGCCCTCTTTTTCACCTCTTGCACCTTTCTCGTGACCTCCTGTCTCTTTCTTTTATACATCTCCCACTCAATTGCATTTTTTCCCTGCAAAAATCGTCCAAATGCCTCTCTCTTCTCTTTCACTAATAATCTTACTTCTTCATCCCACCACTCACTACCCTTTCTAATCAACCCACCCCCCACGCTTCTCATGCCACAAGCACCTTTTGCGCACTCCATCACTGATTCCCTAAATACATCCCATTCCTCCCCCACTCCCCTTACTTCCATTGTTCTCACCTTTTTCCATTCTGTACTCAGTCTCTCCTGGTACTTCCTCAAACAAGTCTCCTTCCCAAGCTCACTTACTCTCACCACCCTCTTCACCCCAACATTCACTCTTCTTTTCTGAAAACCCATACAAATCTTCACCTTAGCCTCCACAAGATTATGATCAGACATCCCTCCAGTTGCACCTCTCAGCACATTAACATCCAAAAGTCTCTCTTTCGCGCGCCTGTCAATTAACACGTAATCCAATAACGCTCTCTGGCCATCTCTCGTACTTACATATTAAACCAGGTATTCCCAATCACCAGTCCTTTTTCAGCACATAAATCTACAAGCTCTTCACCATTTCTATTTACAACACTGAACACCCCATGTATATCAGTCATTCCCTCAACTGCCACATTACTCACCTTTCCATTCAAATCACCCATCACTATAACCCGGTCTTGTGCATCAAAACCACTAACACACTCATTCAGCTGCTCCCAAAACACTTGCCTCTCATGATCTTTCTTCTCATGCCCAGGTGCATATGCACCAATAATCACCCATCTCTCTCCATCAACTTTCAGTTTTACGCATATTAATCGAGAATTTACTTTCTTACATTCTATCACGTACTCCCACAACTCCTGTTTCAGGAGTACTGCTACTCCTTTCCTTGCTCTTGTCCTCTCACTAACCCCTGACTTTACTCCCTAGACATTCCCAAACCACTCTTCCCCTTTACCCTTGAGCTTCGTTTCACTCAGAGCCAAAACATCCAGGTTCCTTTCCTCGACATACTACCTATCTCTCCTTTTTTCACATCTTGATTACATCCACACACATTTAGACACCCCAATCTGAGTCTACGAGGAGGATGAGCACTCCCCACGTGACTCCTTCTGTTTCCCATTTTTAGAAAGTTAAAATATAAGGAGGGGAGGATTTCTGCCCCCCCGCTCCCGTCCCCTTTAGTCGCCTTCTACGACACGGGAGGAATGCGTGGGAAGTATTCCTTCACCCCTATCCCTCTATATATATATATATATATATATATATATATTCATTTTACTTTGTCGCTGTCTCCCGCGTTAGCGAGGTAGCGCAAGGAAGCAGACGAAAGAATGGCCCAACCCACCAACATACACATGTATATACATACACGTCCACACACCTATACATCTCAACGTATACATATATATACACACACAGACATATACATATACACACATGCACATACACGTCCACACACCAATACATCTCAACGTATACATATATATACACACACAGACATATACATATACACACATGCACATACACGTCCACACACCAATACATCTCAACGTATACATATATATACACACACAGACATATACATATATACACATACACATAATTCATACTGTCTGCCTTTATTGATTCCCATCGCCACCCCGCCACACATGAAATAACCACCCCCTCCCCCAAAAGTTGCGCGAGGTAGCGCTAGGAAAAGACAACAAAGACCACTTTCGTTCACACTCAGACTCTAGCTGTTACGTAATAATGCACCGAAACCACACCTCCCTTTCCACATCCAAGCCCCACAAAACTTTCCATGGTTTACCCCAGACGCTTCACATGCCCTGGTTCAGTCCATTGACAGTACCTCGACCACGGTATACCACATCGTTCCAATTCACTCTATTCCTTCCACGCCTTTCACCCTATTGCATGTTCAGGCCCCGAACACTCAAAATCTTTTTCACTCGATAACTTTCCACCTCCAATTTGGTCTTTTTAATTCCCTCCACCTATGACATATATATCTTATTCGTCAATCTTTCCTCAATCATTCTCTCTGTGTGACCAAACCAATTTAAAAATCCTCTTCAGCTCTCTCAACCACACTCTTTCTATTACCACACATCTCTCTTACCCTATTATTACTTACTCGATCAAACCACCTCACACCACATATTGTCCTCAAACATCTCATTCTAGTACATCCACCCTCTTCCGCACAACTCTATCCATATCCCACGCCTCGCAACCTTACCTGCTTCTGCAGTTTCTCACACGAATCAGCCACCAGCGCTGTATCATCAGCGAACAACGATTGACTCACTTCCCAAGCTCTCTCATCCACAACAGACTGTATACTTGAACCTCTTTCCAAAACTCTTGCATTCCTCCCTGACAACCCCATCCATAAACAAATTAAACAACCATGGAGACATCACACACCCCTGACGCAAACAGACATTCACTGAGAACCAATCACTTTCCTCTTTTCCTATACGTACACATGAATTACATCCTCGATAAAAACTTCACTGCTTCAAACAACTTGCCTCCCACACCATATATTCTTAATACCTTCCACAGAGCATCTCTATCAACTCTATCATATGCCTTCTCCAGATCCATAAATGTTACATACAAATCCATTTGCTTTTCTAAGTACTTCCCACATATATTCTTCAAAGCAAACACCTGATCCACACATCCTCTACCACTTCTGAAACCACACTGCTCTTCCCCAATCTGATGCTCTGAACGTGCCTTCATCCTCTCAATCAGTACCCTCCCATATAATTTCCCAGGAATACTCAACAAACTTATACCTCTGTAATTTTAGCACTCACTTTAATCCCCTTTGCCTTTGTACAATGGCACTATGCAAGCATTCCACCAATCCTCAGGCACCTCACCATGAATCATACATACATTAGATAACCTCACCAACCAGTCAACAATACAGTCACCCCATTTTTAACAAATTCCACTGCAATACCATCCAAACCCGCTGCCTTGCCGGCTTTCATCTTCCACAAAGCTTTTACTACCTCTTCTCTGCTTACCATATCATTTTCCCCAACCCTCTCACTTTGCACACCACCTCGACCAAAACACCCTATATCTGCCACTCTATCATCAAACACATTCAACAAACCTTGAAAATACTCTCGCCATCTCCTTCTCACCACTACTTGTTTTCACCTCCCCATTAGCCCCCTTCACTGAAGTTCCCACTTTTTCCCCTGTCTTACGCACTTTATTTACCTCCTTCCAAAACAACTTTTCATTCTACCAAAAATTTTAATTATACTCTCTCATCCCAACTCTCATTTGCCCTCTTTTTCACCTCTTCTACCTTTCTCTTGACCTCCTGCCTCTTTCATTTATACAGCTCCCACTCATTTGCATTATTTCCCTGCAAAAATCGTCCAAATGCCTCTCTCTTCTCTTTCACTAATAATCTTACTTCTTCATACCACCACTCACTACCCTTTCTAATCTGCCCACCTCTCACACTCCTCATGCCACAAGCATCTTTTGCGCAAGCCATCACTGCTTCCCTAAATACATCCCTTTCCTCCCCTACTCCCCTTACCTCCTTTGTTCTTACCTTTTTCCATTCTGTACTCAGTCTCTCCTGGTACTTCCTCACACAAGTCTCCTTCCCAAGCTCACTTACTCTCACCACACTTTTCACTCAAACATTTTCTCTTCTTTTCTGAAAACCTCTACAAACCTTCACCTTATCCTTCACAAGATAATGCACCTCTCAGCACATTAACACCCAAAAGTCTCTCTTTCGCGCGCCTACCAATTAACATGTAATCCAATAACGCTCTCTGGCCATCTCTCCTACTTACATACGTATACTTATGTATATCTCGCTTTTTAACCCAGGTATTTCCAATCACCAGTCCTTTTTCTGTTCATAAATCTACAAGCTCTTCACCATTTCCATTTACAACACTGAACACCCCATGTACACCAGTTATTCCCTCAACTGCCACATTACTCACCTTTCCATTCAAATCACCCATCACTATAACCCGGTCTCGTGCATCAAAACTACTAACACACTCATTCAGCTGCTCCCAAAACACTTGCCTCTCATGGTCTTTCCTCTCATGACCAGGTGCATATGCACCAATAATCACCCATCTCTCTCCATCAACTTTCAGTTTTACCCGTATCAATCTAGAGTTTACTTTCTTACACTCTATCACATACTCCCACCACTCCTGTTTCAGGAGTAGTGCTACTGCTTCCTTTGCTCTTGTCCTCTCACTAACCCCTGACTTTACTCCCAAGACATTCCCAAACCACTCTTCCCCTTTACGCTTGAGCTTCGTTTCACTCAGAGCCAAAACATCCAGGTTCCTTTCCTCGAACATACTATCTGTCTCTCCTTTTTTCCCATCTTGGTGACATCCACACACATATAGACACCCCAATCTGAGCCTCCGAGGAGGATGAGCACTCCCCGCGTGACTCCTTCTTCTGTTTCCCCTATAAATAAAAATAAAAGGAAGGGAGGGTTCTAGCCCCCCGCTCCTGTCCCCTTTAGTCGCCTTCTACGACACGTGAGGAATGCGTGGGAAGTATCTCCATCTCCAGTCCCACAAAACTTTCCATGGATTACTCCAGACGCTTCATATCCCCAGTTCAAACCATTGACAGCACGTCGACCCCGGTATACCACATCGTTCCAATTAACTCTATTCCTTGCACGCCTTTCACCCTCCTGTATGTTCAGGCATCGATCGCTCAAAATCTTTTTCACTCCATCTTTCCACCTTCAATTTGGTCTCCTACTTCTCCTCGTTCCCTCCACCTCTGACACATATATACTTTTTGTCAATCTTTCCTCACTCATTCTCTCCATGTGACCAAACCATTTCAATACACCCTCCTCTGCTCTCTCAACCACGCTCTTTTTATTACCACATATCTCTCCCACCCATTCATTACTTACTCGATCAAAGCACCTCACACCACATATTGTCCTCAAACATCCACCCTCCTCCGCACAACCCATTCTATAGTCCACGCCTCGCAACCATATAACATTGCTGGAACCACTATTCCTTCAAACATACCCATTTTTGCTTTCCGAGATAATGTTCTCGCTTTCCACACATTTTTCAACGCTCCCAGAACTTTCGTCCCCTCACCCACCCTGTGCCTCACTTCCGCTTCCATGGTTCCATCCGCTGTTAAATCCACTCCGAGATGTCTAAAACATTTCATTTCCTCCAGTTTTTCTCCATTCAAAGTTACCTCCCATTTGACTTGTCCCTCCACCATAATGAACCTAATAACCTTGCTTTTATTCACATTTACTCTCAGCTTTCTTCTTTCACACCCTTTACCAAACTCAGTCACCAGCTTCTGCAGTTTCTCACCCGAATCAGCCACCAGCGCTGTATTATCAGCGAACAACTATTGACTCACTTCCCAAGCCCTCTCATCCCCAACAGACTGCATACTTGCCCCTTTCTCCATAACTCTTGCATTCACTTCCCTAACAACCCCATCCATAAACAAATGAAACAACCTTGGAGACATCACGAACCCCTGCCGCAACCCGACATTCACTAGGAACCAATCACTTTCCTCTCTTCTTACTCGTACACTTGCCTTCCATCCTCGACAAAAACTTTTCACTGATTCTCACAAATTACCTCCCACACCATATACTCTTAATACCTTCCACAGAGCATCTCTGTCAACGCTATCATATGCCTTCTCCAGATCCATAAATGCTACATACAAATCCATCTGTTTTTCTAGGTATTTCTCACGTTCATTCTTCATAGCAAACACCTGATGCACACATCCTCTACCACTTCTGAAACCACACTGCTCATTCCCAATCTGATGCTCAGTACATACCTCTGCCCTCTCAACTTATTTCCCAGGTGTACTCAATAAACTTATACCTCCGTAATTTGAACACACCTTTATCCCCTTTGCCTTTGTATAATGGCACTATGCATGCATTCCGTCAATCCTCAGGCACATTCATTAAATTTCTTCTCCAACCAGTCACCTCCTCTGCTATACCATCCAAAAGCTCTGCCTTGCCGGCTTTCGTCTTCCGCAAAGCTTTCACTACCTCTTCTCTGTTTATTGAACCATTCTCCCTGACCCTTTCACTTCGCACACCACCTCGACCAAAACACCGTGTATCTGTTACTCTATCATCAAACATATTCAACAAACTTTCAAAATACTCACTCCATCTCCTTCCCACGGGTTAAAGTGATGGGTGATTTGAATGCGAAGGTGAGTTATGTGGCAGTTAAGGGAATAGTTGGTGTACATGGGGTGTTCAGTGTTGTAAATGGAAATGGTGAAGGGCTTGTAGATTTGTGTGCTGAAAAACTACTGGTGACTGGGAACACTTGGTTTGAAAAAATATACATAACTATACGTATGTGGGTAGGAGAGATGGCCAGAGGGCGTTATTGGATAACGTGTTAATTGATAAACTGATAAGCATGCAAAAGCGAGACTTTTGAATGTTAATTTGCTGAGAGGGGTACCTGGAGGGATGTCTGATCACTATCTTATGGAGGCGAAGGTAAAGTCTTGTAAAGATTTTCAGAGAACAAGAGAGAATGTTCGGGAGAAGAGAGTGGTCAGAGGAAGTGAGCTTGGAAAGGAGCCTTGTGCGAGGAAGTACCAGGAGAGATTTAATGCAGAATGGCGAAAGGTGAGAGCAAATGACGTAAGGGGAGTGGGAGAGAAATGGTATGTATTTAGGGAAGCAGTTATTGCTTGCGCAAAAGATGCATGTGCTATGAAGAAGGTGGAAGGTGGGCAGATTTGAGAGGGTATTGAATCGCAGGATGAAAAAGTAATACTGTTAGTGAAAGAGAAGACAAGGAGATGTATAAAAGAAAGCGGTAGGAGGTCAAGAAAAAGGTTCAAGAGGTGAAAAAGAGGGCAAATGAGAGTTGGGGTGAGAGATCATCAAATTTTAGGGAGGATAAAAAGATGTTTTGGAAGGAGGTAAATAAAGTGCGTAAGACAAGAGAACAAATGGAAAGATAGGTGAAGGGGGCAAAGGGGGAGATGATAACAAGTAGTGATGAAGTAAGGAGATGGAGTGAATATTTTGAAGGTTTGTTAAATGTGTGTGATGATAGATTGGCAGATATAGACTGCTTTGGTCGGGGTGGTGTGCGAAGTGAGAGGGTCAGGGAGAATTGTTTGGTGAACAGAGAAGAGGTAGTGAAAGCTTTGCAGATGAAAGCCGGCAAGGCAGCAGGTTTAGATGGTATTGCAGTGGAATTTACCAAAAAAGAGGGTGACTGTGTTCTTGATTGGTTGGTAAGGATATAGCTCTGTATGCATGGATCTGGTGAAGTGCCTGAGGATTGGCGGAATGCATGCATGGTGCCGTTGTACAAAGACAAAGGTGATAAAGGTGAGTGTACAAATTACAGGGGCATACGTTTGTTGAGTATTTCTGGGTAATTATGTGGGGAGTTATTGACTGAGGGGGAAAAGGCATGTGCAGAGAATCAAATTGGGAAAGAGCGTGTGGTTTCACAAGTGGTACAGGATGTGTTGATCAGGTGTTTGCTTTGAAGAATGAATGTATGTGAGAAATACTAAGAAAAACAGATGGATTTGTACGAAGCACTTATGGATTTGGAGAAGGCATATCATAGGGTGGATAGAGATGCTTTGTGTAAAGTTTTAAGAATATGGTGTGGGAGGAAAGTTCCTATAAGCAGGGAAAAGCTTTCACCAAGTAAGTAAGGCATGTGTACGAGAAGGAAGAGAGGAAAGTGATTGGTCCCCTGCGAACGTAGGTTTGCGGCAGGGGTGAGTGATGTCTCCATGGTTCTGTAATTTGTTTATGGATGGGGTTATTAGGGAGGTGAATGCAAGAGTTTTGGAGAGAGGGCAAGTATACAGTCTGCTGTTGATGAGACGGCTTGGGAAGTGAGTCAGTTGCTGGTCGCTTATGATACAGCTCTGGTGGCTGATTCGGGTGAAAATCTGCGGAAGTTGGTGACTGAGTTTGGTAAAGTGTGTGAAAAAAGAAAGCTGAGAGTAAATGTGAATAAGAGCAAGGGTATTAGGTTCAGTAGGGTTGATAAGTTAATTGGGAGGTAAGTTTGAATGAAGAAAAAGTGGAAGAAGTGAAGTGTTTTAGATATATGGGAGAGGACTTAGCAGCGGATGGAACCATGGAAGTAGAAGTGAATCACTGGGCAGGGGAGGGATCAAAGGCTCTGGGAACGTTAAAGAATATGTGAAAGGTGAGAACGTTATCGCGGAGAGCAAAATGGGTATGTTCGAAGGAATGGTGGTTCCAACAACGTTATATGGCTGCGAGGCATGGGCTATACATAGGATTGTGCGGAGGGTGGGTGTGTTGGAAATGAGATGTTTGAGGACAATATGTGGTGTGAGGTGGTTTGATCGAGTAGGTAATAATAGGGTAAGAGAGATGTGTGGTAATAAAAACAGCGTGGTTGAGAGAACAGAAGAGGCTGTGTTGAAATAGTTTGGACACACGGAGAGAATGAGTGAGGAAAGATTGACACAGAAGATATATGTGTCAGAGGTGGAGGGAAGAAAAAGTGGGAGACCAAATTTGAGATGGAAGGATGGAGTGAAAAAGCTTTTGAACAATTGGGGCCTGAACATACAGGGGGGTGAGAGGCGTCCAAGGAATAGAGTGAATTGGAACGATGTGGTATACAGTGGTTGACGTGCTGTCAGTGGAGTGACTCAGGGCATGTGAAGCGTCTAGGATAAACCATGGAAAGTTTTGTGACGCCTGAATGTGGAAAGGGAATTGTGGTTTCGATGCATTACATATGACAGCTAGAGACTGCGTGTGAACGAATGTGGCCTTTTTTGTCTGTTTCTCGCCTTGCCTCGCTGGAGGAGGGGGGGGGGATACTTTTTCGTGTGTGGCGGGGTGTCGACGGAAATGGATGATGGCAGCAAGTATGGATATGCACATGTGTATATATGTATATGTCTGTGTATGTATACTTATGTATACATTGAAAGGTATAGGTATGTATATGTGCGTGTGTGGGCGTTTATGTACCTGCATATGCATGTGGGTGGGTTGGGCCAATCTTCCTCTGCTTCCTTGGGCAGCGATCAAGTATAATAGAAAAATAAATGAATATATATGTATATATATATATATATATATATATATATATATATATATATATATATATATATATATATATATATATATATATATATATATATATATATATATATATATATCGAGGATGCAAGGCAGGTGTACGTGTAGGAAGAGAGGAAAGTGATTGGTTCTCAGTGAATGTAGGTTTGCGGCAGGGGTGTGTGATGTCTCCATGGTTGTTTAATTTGTTTATGGATGGGGTTGTTAGGGAGGTGACTGCAAGAGTTTTGGAGAGAGGGGCAAGTAAGAAGTCTGTTGTGGATGAGAGAGCTTGGGAAGTGAGTCAGTTGTTGTTCGCTGATGATACAGCGCTGGTGGCTGACTCATGTGAGAAACTGCAGAAGCTGGTGACTGAGTTCGGTAAAGTGTGTGAAAGAAGAAAGTTAAGAGTAAATGTGAACAAGAGCAAGGTTATTAGGTACAGTAGGGTTGAGGGTCAAGTCAATTGGGAGGTAAGTTTGAATGGAGAAAAACTGGAGGAAGTAAAGTGTTTTAGATATCTGGGAGTGGATCTGGCAGCGGATGGAACCATGGAAGCGGAAGTGGATCATAGGGTGGGGGAGGGGGCGAAAATCCTGGGAGCCTTGAAGAATGTGTGGAAGTCGAGAACATTATCTCGGAAAACAAAAATGGGTATGTTTGAAGGAATAGTGGTTCCAACAATGTTGTATGGTTGCGAGGCGTGGGCTATGGATAGAGTTGTGCGCAGGAGGATGGATGTGCTAGAAATGAGATGTTTGAGGACAATGTGTGGTGTGAGGTGGTTTGATCGAGTAAGTAATGTAAGGGTAAGAGAGATGTGTGAAAATAAAAAGAGCGTGGTTGAGAGAGCAGAAGAGGGTGTTTTGAAATGGTTTGGGCACAGGGAGAGAATGAGTGAGGAAAGATTGACCAAGAGGATATATGTGTCGGAGTTGGAGGGAACGAGGAGAAGTGGGAGACCAAACTGGAGGTGGAAAGATGGAGTGAAAAAGATTTTGTGTGATCGGGGCCTGAACATGCAGGAGGGTGAAAGGAGGGCAAGGAATAGAGTGAACTGGATCGATGTGGTATACCGGGGTTGACGTGCTGTCAGTGGATTGAATCAGGGCATGTGAAGCGTCTGGGGTAAAACATGGAAAGCTGGGTAGATATGTATATTTGCGTGTGTGGACGTATGTATATACTTGTGTATGGGGGTGGGTTGGGCCATTTCTTTCGTCTGTTTCCTTGCGCTACCTCGCAAACGCGGGAGACAGCGACAAAGCAAAAAAAAAAAAAGAAATACATATGTACATATACGTACATATATGTATATATATATATATATATATATATATATATATATATATATATATATATATATATATATATATATATATATATATATATATATATATATATACATATATATATATATATATATATATATATATATATATATATATATATATATATATATATATATATATATATATATATATATATATATATAAATATATATATATATATATATATATATATATATATATATATATATATATATATATATATATATATATATATATATATATATATATATATATATATATATATATATATATATGTATATATATATATATATATATATATATATATATATATATATATATATATATATATATATATATATATATATATATATATATATATATATATATATATATATATATATATATATATATATATATATATATATATATATATATATATATATATATATATATATATATATATATATATATATATATATAGACATATAGACATATGGGAACTTCAGTGAAGGGCGCAAATGGGGAGGTGATAACAAGTAGTGGTGATGTGAGAAGGAGATGGAGTGAGTATTTTGAAGGTTTGTTGAATGTGTATGATGATAGAGTGGCAGATATAGGGTGTTTTGGTCGAGGTGGTGTGCAAAGTGAGAGGGTTAGGGAAAATGATTTCGTAAACAGAGAAGAGGTAGTAAAAGCTTTGCAGAAGATGAAAGCCGGCAAGGCAGCAGGCTTGGATGGTATTGCAGTGGAATTTATTAAAAAAGGGGGTGACTGTATTGTTGACTGGTTGGTAAGGTTATTTAATGTATGTATGACTCATGGTGAGGTGCCTGAGGATTGGCGGAATGCGTGCATAGTGCCATTGTACAAAGTCAAAGGGGATAAGAGTGAGTGCTCAAATTACAGAGGTATAAGTTTGTTCAGTATTTCTGGTAAATTATATGGGAGGGTATTGATTGAGAGGGTGAAGGCATGTACAGAGCATCAGATTGGGGAAGAGCTCCCTTTCCACATCCAGGCCCCACACAACTTTCCATGGTTTACCCCAGACGCTTCACATGCCCTGATTCAATCCATTGACAGCACGTCGACCCCGGTATACCACATCGTTCCAATTCACTCTATTCCTTGCACGCCTTTCACCCTCCTGCATGTTCAGGCCCCAATCACTCAAAATCTTTTTCACTCCATCTTTCCACCTCCAATTTGGTCTCCCACTTCTCCTCGTTCCCTCCACCTCCGACATATATATCCTCTTGGTCAATCTTTCCTCACTCATTCTCTCCATGTGCCCAAACCATTTCAGAACACCCTCTTCTGCTCTCTCAACCACGCTCTTTTTATTTCCACACATCTCTCTTACCCTTACGTTACTTACTCGATCAAACCACCTCACACCACACATTGTCCTCAAACATCTCATTTCCAGCACATCCATCCTCCTGCGCACCACTCTATCCATAGCCCACGCCTCGCAACCATACAACATTGTTGGAACCACTATTCCTTCAAACATACCCATTTTTGCTTTCCGAGATAATGTTCTCGACTTCCACACATTCTTTAAGGCTCCCAGAATTTTCGCCCCCTCCCCAATCCTATGATCCACTTCCGCTTCCATGGTTCCATCCGCTGCCAGATCCACTCACAGATATCTAAAACACTTTACTTCCTCCAGTTTTTCTCCATTCAAACTCACCTCCCAATTGACTTGACCCTCAACCCTACTGTACCTAATAACCTTGCTCTTATTCACATGCCCTGATTCAATCCATTGACAGCACGTCGACCCCGGTATACCACATCGTTCCAATTCACTCTATTCCTTGCAAGCCTTTCACCCTCCTGCATGTTCAGGCCCCAATCACACAAAATCTTTTTCACTCCATCTTTCCACCTCCAATTTGGTCTCCCACTTCTCCTCGTTCCCTCCACCTCCGACATATATATCCTCTTGGTCAATCTTTCCTCACTCATTCTCTCCATGTGCCCAAACCATTTCAAGACACCCACTTCTGCTCTCTCAACCACACTCTTTTTATTTCCACACATCTCTCTTACCCTTACATTACTTACACGATCAAACCACCTCACAGCACATATTGTCCTCAAACATCTCATTTCCAGCAAATCCACCCTCCTGCGCACAACTCTGTCCATAGCCCACGCCTCGCAACCATACAACATTGTTGGAACCACTATTCCTTCAAACATACCCATTTTTGCTTTCCGAGATAATGTTCTCGACTTCCAAACATTCATTAAGGCTCCCAGGACTTTCGCCCCCTTCCCCACCCTATGATTCACTTCCGCTTCCATGGTTCCATCCGCTGCCAGATCCACTCCCAGATATCTAAAACACTTCACTTCCTGCAGTTTTTCTTTATTCAAACTTACCCCCCAACTGACTTGTCCCTCAACCCTACTGTACCTAATAACCTTGCTCTTATTCACATTTAGTCTCAGCTTTCTTCTTTCACACACTTTACCAAACTCAGTCACCAGCTTCTGCAGTTTCTCACCCAAATCAGCCACCAGCGCTGTATCATAGGCGAATAACAACTGACTCACTTCCCAAGCTCTCTCATCCACAACATACTGCATACTTGCCCCTCACCTCCCTAACAACCATGGAGACATCACGCACGCCTGCCGCAAACCTACATTTACTGAGAATCAATCACTTTCCTCTCTTCCTACACGTACACATGCCTTACATCCGCGATAAAAACTTTTCACTGCTTCTAACAACTTACCTCTCACACCATATATTCTTAATACCTTCCATAAAGCATCTCTATTAACTCTATCATATGCCTTCTCCAGTTCCATAAATGCTACATACAAATCCATTTGATTTTCTAAGTATTTCTCACATACATTTTTCAAAGCAAACTTCTGATCCACACATCCTCTACCACTTCTGAAACCACACTGCTCTTCCCCGATCTGATGCTCTGTACATGCCTTCACCCTCTCAATCAATACCCTTCCATATAATTTACCAGGAATGCTCAACAAGCTTATACCTCTGTAATTTGAGCACTCACTCTTATCCCCTTTGCCTTTGTGCAATGGCATTGTGCAAGCGTTCCGCCAGTCCCCACGCACCTCCCCATGTCATACATACATTAAATAACCTTACAAACCAGTCAACAGTACAGTCACCCCCTTTTTTAAAGATTCTGCTGCAATACCATTCAAACCCGCTGCCTTGCCGGCTTTTATCTTCCGCAAAGCTTTTACTACCTCTTCTCTGTTTACTAAATCATTCTCCCTAACCCTCTCACTTTGCACACCACCTCGACCAAAACACCCTATATCTGCCACTCTATCATCAAACACATTCAACAAACCTTCAAAATACGCACTCCATCTCCTCACATCACCACTACTTGTTTTCACCTCCCCATTAGCCCCTTTACTGATGTTCCCATTTGTTCCCTTGTCTTACGCACTTTATTTACCTCCTTCCAAAACATCTTTTTATTCTCCCTAAAATTTAACGATACTCCCTCACCCCAACTCTCATTTGCCCTCTTTTTCGCCTCGTGCAGCTTTCTCGTGACCTGCCTCTTTCTCTTATACATCTCCCACACATTTGCATTATTTCCCTGCAAAAATCGTCCAAATGCCTCTCTCTTCTCTTCCACTAATAACCTTTTTTCTTCATCCCACCACTCACTACCCTTTCTAATCTATCAATCTATCTATCCATCTATCTATATATATATATATATATATATATATATATATATATATATATATATATATATATATATATATATATATATATATATATATATATATATATATATATATATATATATATATATATATATATATATATACATATATGTACACTCACTTTTCATGTCTTGCGCTTCCAGCCTTGAATTCTGAACACGGGTATATCATGGGAAGTGTTGGTGGAAGACACTCTCCGATAGATCCAGCTCACACGAGATGGAATTCGTGAGAGTTCTAATATTAGCACAAGCTCTCACGCTCTAATTGAGACGCAGTACTGTTGTGAGACTCAGCCGGCAGCTAGAACCTCAGCTAGCACTCTCAGGCTGGTTCAGCTGGCAGTCTCAGAGTGGCTCAGCTGGAAGACTCATGCTGACCCAACTGGTACATTCAGACTGGCTCAGCTTGCACACTCAGGCTGGCACCTTGCCACAGTTAACCACTTAGCTGCTCACTTACTGTCGCCTCACATGTCACTCACGTTGTCTGACATTCCCAGGATTTACGCCAGAAAGCCACAGCAACTTGAGGCTCTCCTGGGAAAAGAGCTGGCTCTTGGAAAAGAACCAAGAACTTGTTCCCTATTGCATAATGATAAATCTTTATGATGCCAAGGCAAATGGAAAATATGAAGTGTGTAATCCATTTTGAGAAGGACATGAATTCTCACGTCAGTTCCACTCCCCAGAGGAGACCCAGAATGGATTTTACATTTTTAAATTCAACATCATTTATCTTCGTAGCTATACTGGGTATTTTCCGAGATGTCAGTCTGACGTTGGGGAAAATCATGCAGTAAAAAAGTTGTAGTAATTCCATTGTATGGAAATCATTCGCAGACCAACACACGATTGGAGAAAGTTAACGGCAATGTTCTGAATAACTTTGAAAATAACTGAAATGGTGTTTAGAAAGGCAAGTGGACTATAAGAAATTCAGATTACATGATACGTGAAAATATTTGTATCATCGCTCGAGACTGCTGCAATTCGAGGATTTGACATGAAAACCAAGCCAAGTTTCTTGGTCTAACAAGTTTGCTAATCAGAACTATAAATGGTTTCAAAGTAAAGAATATAGAAATGAAAGAACCTTTTGATTACGAGTAATCAAATGAGTGGTTGTTCTGATAATAATCTCGCGACTTATTATCATATCTCCAGAACTTATAAGGCGTCTATTAGGTTTAGGTAATTTGGCATATATATATATATATATATATATATATATATATATATATATATATATATATATATATATATATATATATATATATATATATATATATATATATATATATATATATATATATATATATATATATATATATATATATATATATATATATATATATATATATTAAATGTAAGGTTATTTAAAGTATGTATGACTCATGGTGAGGTGCCTGAGGATTGGCGGAATGCGTGCATAGTGCCATTGTACAAAGGCAAAGGGGATAAGAGTGAGTGCTCAAATTACAGAGGTATAAGTTTGTTGAGTATTCCTGGTAAAATATATGGGAGGGTATTGATTGAGAGGGTGAAGGCATGTACAGAGCATCAGATTGGAGAAGCGCAGTGTGGTTTCAGAAGTGGTAGAGGATGTGTGGATCAGGTGTTTGCTTTGAAGAATGTATGTGAGAAATACTTAGAAAAGCAAATGGATTTGTATGTAGCATTTATGGATCTGGAGAAGGCATATGACAGAGTTGATAGAGATGCTCTGTGGAAGGTATTAAGAATATATGGTGTGGGAGGCAAGTTGTTAGAAGCAGTGAAAAGTTTTTATCGAGGATGTAAGGCATGTTTACGTGTAGGAAGAGAGGAAAGTGATTGGTTCTCAGTGAATGTAGGTTTGCGGCAGGGGTGTGTGATGTCTCCATGGTTGTTTAATTTGTTTATGGATGGGGTTGTTAGGGAGGTGAATGCAAGAGTTTTGGAAAGAGGGGCAAGTATGAAGTCTGTTGGGGATGAGAGAGCTTGGGAAGTGAGTCAGTTGTTGTTCGCTGATGATACAGCGCTGGTGGCTGATTCATGTGAGAAACTGCAGAAGCTGGTGACTGAGTTTGGTAAAGTGTGTGAAAGAAGAAAGTTAAGAGTAAATGTGAATAAGAGCAAGGTTATTAGGTACAGTAGGGTTGAGGGTCAAGTCAATTGGGAGGTGAGTTTGAATGGAGAAAAACTGGAGGAAGTGAAGTGTTTTAGATATCTGGGAGTGGATCTGGCAGCGGATGGAACCATGGAAGCGGAAGTGGATCATAGGGTGGGGGAGGGGGCGAAAATTCTGGGAGCCTTGAAGAATGTGTGGAAGTCGAGAACATTATCTCGGAAAACAAAAAAGGGTATGTTTGAAGGAATAGTGGTTCCAACAATGTTGTATGGTTGCGAGGCGTGGGCTATGGATAGAGTGGTGCGCAGGAGGATGGATGTGCTGGAAATGAGATGTTTGAGGACAATGTGTGGTGTGAGGTGGTTTGATCGAGTAAGTAATGTAAGGGTAAGAGAGATGTGTGAAAATCAAAAGAGCGTGGTTGAGAGAGCAGAAGAGGGTATTTTGAAATGGTTTGGGCACATGGAGAGAATGAGTGAGGAAAGATTGACCAAGAGGATATATGTGTCGGAGGTGGAGGGAACGAGGAGAAGAGGGAGACCAAATTGGAGGTGGAAAGATGGAGTGAAAAAGATTTTGTGTGATCGGGGCCTGAACATGCAGGAGGGTGAAAGGAGGGCAAGGAATAGAGTGAATTGGAGCGATGTGGTATACCGGGGTTGACGTGCTGTCAGTGGATTAAATCAAGGCATGTGAAGCGTCTGGGGTGAACCATGGAAAGCTGTGTAGGTATGTATATTTGCGTGTGTGGACGTATGTATATACATGTGTATGGGGGTAGGTTGGGCCATTTCTTTCGTCTGTTTCCTTGCGCTACCTCGCAAACGCGGGAGACAGCGACAAAGCAAAAAAAAAAAAAAAAAAATATATATATATATATATATATATATATATATATATATATATATATATATATATATATATATATTCATTTTTTTCATTCATTTCAAGCTAGAAGTATGTGTGTGTATGTGTATATGTATATATATATGTATATTATCCCTGGGGATAGGGGTGAAAGAATACTTCCCACGTATTCCTCGCGTGTCGTAGAAAGCGACTACAGGGGACGGGAGCGGGGGGCCAGAAATCCTCCCCTCCTTGTATTAACTTTCTAAAATGGGAAACAGAAGAAGGAGTCACGCGGGGAGTGCTCATCCTCCTCGAAGGCTCAGAGTAGGGTGCCTAAATGTGTGTGGATGTAACCAAGATGTGAAAAAAGGAGAGATAGGTAGTATGTTTGAGGAAAGGAACCTGGATGTTTTGGCTCTGAGTGAAACGAAGCTCAAGGGTAAAGGGGAAGAGTCGTTTGGGAATGTCTGGGGAGTAAAGTCAGGGGTTAGTGAGAGGAAAAGAGCAAGGGAAGGAGTAGCAATACTCCTGAAACAGGAGTTGTGAGAGTATGTGATAGAGTGTAAGAAAGTAAATTCTCGATTAATATGGGTAAAACTGAAAGTTGATGGAGAGAGGTGGGTGATTATTGGTGCATATGCACCTGGGCATGAGAAGAAAGATCAAGAGAGGCAAGTGTTTTGGGAGCAGCTGAATGAGTGTGTTAGTGGTTTTGATGCACGAGACCGGGTTATAGTGATGGGTGATTTGAATGCAAAGGTGAGTAATGTGGCAGTTGAGGGAATAATTGGTATACATGGGGTGTTCAGTGTTGTAAATGGAAATGGTGAAGAGCTTGTAGATTTATGTGCTGAAAAAGGACTGATGATTGTGAATACCTGGTTTAAAAAGCGAGATATACATAAGTGTACTTATGTAAGTAGGAGAGATGGCCAGAGAGCGTTATTGGATTACGTGTTAATTGACAGGCGTGCGAAAGAGAGACTTTTGGATGTTAATGTGCTGAGAGGTGCAACTGGAGGGATGTCTGATCATTATCTTGTGGAGGCTAAGGTGAAGATTTGTATGGGTTTTCAGAAAAGAATAGTGAATGTTGGGGTGAAGAGGGTGGTGAGAGTAAGTGAGCTTGAGAAGGAGACCTGTGTGAGGAAGTACCAGGAGAGACTGAGTACAGAATGGAAAAAGGTGAGAACAATGGAAGTAAGGGGAGTGGGGGAGGAATGGGATGGATTTAGGGAATCAGTGATGGATTGCGCAAAAGATGTTTGTGGCATGAGAAGAGTGGGAGGTGGGTTGATTAGAAAGGGTAGTGAGTGGTGGGATGAAGAAGTAAGAGTATTAGTGAAAGAGAAGAGAGAGGCATTTGGACGATTTTTGCAGGGAAAAAATGCAATTGAGTGGGAGATGTATAAAAGAAAGAGACAGGAGGTCAAGAGAAAGGTGCAAGAGGTGAAAAAAAGGGCAAATGAGAGTTGGGGTGAGAGAGTATCATTAAATTTTAGGGAGAATAAAAAGATATTCTGGAAGGAGGTAAATAAAGTGCGTAAGACAAGGGAGCAAATGGGAACTTCAGTGAAGGGCGCAAATGGGGAGGTGATAACAAGTAGTGGTGATGTGAGAAGGAGATGGAGTGAGTATTTTGAAGGTTTGTTGAATGTGTTTGATGATAGAGTGGCAGATATAGGGTGTTTTGGTCGAGGTGGTGTGCAAAGTGAGAGGGTTACGGAAAATGATTTGGTAAACAGAGAAGAGGTAGTGAAAGCTTTGCGGAAGATGAAAGCCGGCAAGGCAGCAGGTTTGGATGGTATTGCAGTGGAATTTATTAAAAAAGGGGGTGACTGTATTGTTGACTGGTTGGTAAGGTTATTTAATGTATGTATGACTCATGGTGAGGTGCCTGAGGATTGGCGGAATGCGTGCATAGTGCCATTGTACAAAGGCAAAGGGGATAAGAGTGAGTGCTCAAATTACAGAGGTATAAGTTTGTTGAGTATTCCTGGTAAATTATATGGGAGGGTATTGATTGAGAGGGTGAAGGCATGTACAGAGCATCAGATTGGGGAAGAGCAGTGTGGTTTCAGAAGTGGTAGAGGATGTGTGGATCAGGTGTTTGCTTTGAAGAATGTATGTGAGAAATACTTAGAAAAGCAAATGGATTTGTATGTAGCATTTATGGATCTGGAGAAGGCATATGATAGAGTTGATAGAGATGCTCTGTGGAAGGTATTAAGAATATATGGTGTGGGAGGAAAGTTGTTAGAAGCAGTGAAAAGTTTTTATCGAGGATGTAAGGCATGTGTACGTGTAGGAAGAGAGGAAAGTGATTGGTTCTCAGTGAATGTAGGTTTGCGGCAGGGGTGTGTGATGTCTCCATGGTTGTTTAATTTGTTTATGGATGGGGTTGTTAGGGAGGTAAATGCAAGAGTTTTGGAAAGAGGGGCAAGTATGAAGTCTGTTGGGGATGAGAGAGCTTGGGAAGTGAGTCAGTTGTTGTTCGCTGATGATACAGCGCTGGTGGCTGATTCATGTGAGAAACTGCAGAAGCTGGTGACTGAGTTTGGTAAAGTGTGTGGAAGAAGAAAGTTAAGAGTAAATGTGAATAAGAGCAAGGTTATTAGGTACAGTAGGGTTGAGGGTCAAGTCAATTGGGAGGTGAGTTTGAATGGAGAAAAACTGGAGGAAGTGAAGTGTTTTAGATATCTGGGAGTGGATCTGGCAGCGGATGGAACCATGGAAGCGGAAGTGGATCATAGGGTGGGGGAGGGGGCGAAAATTCTGGGGGCCTTGAAGAATGTGTGGAAGTCGAGAACATTATCTCGGAAAGCAAAAATGGGTATGTTTGAAGGAATAGTGGTTCCAACAATGTTGTATGGTTGCGAGGCGTGGGCTATGGATAGAGTTGTGCGCAGGAGGATGGATGTGCTGGAAATGAGATGTTTGAGGACAATGTGTGGTGTGAGGTGGTTTGATCGAGTGAGTAACGTAAGGGTAAGAGAGATGTGTGGAAATAAAAAGAGCGTGGTTGAGAGAGCAGAAGAGGGTGTTTTGAAGTGGTTTGGACACATGGAGAGAATGAGTGAGGAAAGATTGACCAAGAGGATATATGTGTCGGAGGTGGAGGGAATCAGGAGAAGAGGGAGACCAAATTGGAGGTGGAAAGATGGAGTGAAAAAGATTTTGTGTGATCGGGGCCTGAACATGCAGGAGGGTGAAAGGAGAGCAAGGAATAGAGTGAATTGGAGCGATGTGGTATACCGGGGTTGACGTGCTGTCAGTGGATTGAATCAAGGCATGTGAAGCGTCTGGGGTAAACCACGGAAAGCTGTGTAGGTATGTATATTTGCGTGTGTGGACGTATGTATATACATGTGTATGGGGGGGGTTGGGCCATTTCTTTCGTCTGTTTCCTTGCGCTACCTCGCAAACGCGGGAGACAGCGACAAAGTATAAAAAAGAAAAATATATATATATATTTATATATATATATATATATATGGTTTGGGAATGTCTTGGGAGTAAAGTCAGGGGTTAGTGAGAGGACAAGAGCAAGGGTAGGAGTAGCAGTACTCATGAAACAGGAGTTGTGGGAGTATGTGATAGAATGTAAGAAAGTAAATTCTCGATTAATATGTGTAAAACTGAAAATTGATGGAGAGAGATGTGTGATTATTGGTGCATATGCACCTGGGCGTGAGAAGAAAGATCATGAGAGGCAAGTGTTTTGGGATCAGCTGAATGGGTGTGTTAGTGGTTTTGATGCACGAGACCGGGTTATAGCGATGGGTGATTTGAATGCAAAGGTGAGTAATGTGGCAATTGAGGGAATAATTGGTATACATGGGGTGTTCAGTGTTGTAAATGGAAATGGTGAAGAGCTTGTAGATTTATGTGCTGAAAAACGACTGTTGATTGGGAATACCTTGTTTAAAAAGCGACATCTACATAAGTATACGTATGTAAGTAGGAGATATGGCCAGAGAGCGTTATTGGATTACGTGTTAATTGACAGGCGCGCGAAAGAGAGACTTTTGGATGTTAATGTGCTGAGAGGTGCAACTGGTGGGATGTCTGATCATTATCTTGTGGAGGATAAGGTGAAGATTTGTAAGGGTTTTCAGAAAAGAAGAGTGAATGTTGGGGTGAAGAGGGTGGTGAGAGTAAGTGAGCTTGGGAAGTAGACTTGTGTGAGGAAGTACCAGGAGAGACTGAGTACAGAATGGAAAAAGTTGAGAACAATGGAAGTAAGGGGAGTGGGGGAGGAATGGGATGTATTTAGGGAATCAGTGATGGATTGCGCAAAAGATGTTTGTGGCATGAGAAGAGTGGGAGGTGGGTTGATTAGAAAGGGTAGTGAGTGGTGGGATGAAGAAGTAAGATTATTAGTGAAAGAGAAGAGAGAGGCATTTGGACGATTTTTGCAGGGAAAAAATGCAATTGAGTGGGAGATGTATAAAAGAAAGAGACAGGAGGTCAAGAGAAAGGTGCAAGAGGTGAAAAAGAGGGCAAATGAGAGTTGGGGTGAGAGAGGATCATTAAATTTTAGGGAGAATAAAAAGATGTTCTGGAAGGAGGTAAATAAAGTGCGTAAGACAAGGGAGCAAATGGGAACTTCAGTGAAGGGCGCAAATGGGGAGGTGATAACAAGTAGTGGGGTTGTGAGAAGGAGATGGAGTGAGTATTTTGAAGGTTTGTTGAATGTATTTGATGATAGAGTGGCAGATATAGGGTGTCTTGGTCGAGGTGGTGTGCAAAGTGAGAGGGTTAGGGAAAATGATTTGGTAAACAGAGAAGAGGTAGTAAAAGCTTTGCGGAAGATGAAAGCCAGCAAGGCAGCAGGTTTGGATGGTATTGCAGTGGAATTTATTAAAAAAGGGGGTGACTGTATTATTGACTGGTTGGTAAGGTTATTTAATGTATGTATGACTCATGGTGAGGTGCCTGAGGATTGGCGGAATGCGTGCATAGTGCCATTGTACAAAGGCAAAGGGGATAAGAGTGAGTGCTCAAATTACAGAGGTATAAGTTTGTTGAGTATTCCTGGTAAATTATATGGGAGGGTATTGATTGAGAGGGTGAAGGCATGTACAGAGCATCAGATTGGGGAAGAGCAGTATGGTTTCAGAAGTGGTAGAGGATGTGTGGATCAGGTGTTTGCCTTGAAGAATGTATGTGAGAAATACTTAGAAAAGCAAATGGATTTGTATGTAGCATTTATGGATCTGGAGAAGGCATATGATAGAGTTGATAGAGATGCTCTGTGGAAGGTATTAAGAATATATGGTGTGGGAGGCAAGTTGTTAGAAGCAGTGAAAAGTTTTTATCGAGGACGTAAGGCATGTGTACGTAAAGGAAGAGAGGAAAGTGATTGGTTCTCAGTGAATGTAGGTTTGCGGCAGGGGTGTGTGATGTCTCCATGCTTGTTTAATTTGTTTATAGATGGGGTTGTTAGGGAGGTAAATGCAAGAGTTTTGGAAAGAGGGGCAAGTATGAAGTCTGTTGGGGATGAGAGAGCTTGGGAAGTGAGTCAGTTGTTGTTCGCTGATGATACAGCGCTGGTGGCTGATTCATGTGAGAAACTGCAGAAGCTGGTGACTGAGTTTGGTAAAGTGTGTGAAAGAAGAAAGTTAAGAGTAAATGTGAATAAGAGCAAGGTTATTAGGTACAGTAGGGTTGAGGGTCAAGTCAATTGGGAAGTAAGTTTGAATGGAGAAAAACAGGAGGAAGTAAAGTATTTTAGATATCTGGGAGTGGATCTGGCAGCGGATGGAACCATGGAAGCGGAAGTGGATCATAGGGTGGGGGAGGGGGCTAAAATCCTGGGAGCCTTGAAGAATGTGTGGAAGTCGAGAACATTATCTCGGAAAGCAAAAATGGGTATGTATGAAGGAATAGTGGTTCCAACAATGTTGTATGGTTGCGAGGCGTGGGCTATGGATAGAGTTGTGCGCAGGAGGATGGATGTGCTGGAAATGAGATGTTTGAGGACAATGTGTGGTGTGAGGTGGTTTGATCGAGTAAGTAACGTAAGGGTAAGAGAGATGTGTGGAAATAAAAAGAGCGTGGTTGAGAGAGCAGAAGAGGGTGTTTTGAAATGGTTTGGGCACATGGAGAGAATGATTGAGGAAAGATTGACTAAGAGGATATATGTGTCGGAGGTGGAGGGAACGAGGAGAAGTGGGAGACCAAATTGGAGGTGGAAAGATTGAGTGAAAAAGATTTTGTGTGATCGGGGCCTGAACATGCAGGAGGGTGAAAGGAGGGCAAGGAATAGAGTGAATTGAATCGATGTGGTATACCGGGGTTGACGTGCAGTCAGTGGATTGAATCAGGGCATGTGAAGCGTCTGGGGTAAACCATGGAAAGCTGTGTAGGTATGTATATTTGCGTGTGTGGACGTGTATGTACATACATGTGTATGGGGGTGGGTCGGGCCATTTCTTTCGTCTGTTTCCTTGCGCTACCTCGCAAACGCGGGAGACAGCGACAAAGCAAAAAAAAAAAAAAAAAAAATATATATATATATATATATATATATATATATATATATATATATATATATATATATATATATATATATATATATATATATATATATATGTCTATGTATAAACGCGGGAGACAGCGACAAAGTATAAAAAAAAATAAAAAAAAAAAAAATATATATATATATATATCTATACATATATATATACATATATATATATATACGAATAAAGTGCATGTGAACGCGCACCTTCATAGAACATACAAACCTCCAACAGCCAGAATCGAACCCGGGACCCCTGTGCAAGAGGCAGGCATGCTAACCGCTAGGCTATGGGACTGTATAATAGGAAACAACTATCTGAAGTACTAAGTACTCGAATACCCTTCGTCTCACAATGGTGAGCAACGGGTTCTATACCGTTGTTTCCGAACAGACGCACATAGCCAGCTGATAGTGTTTTTCCGAACCTAACTGTACAACGCGGAGGTATATGAATACGAATAAAGTGCATATGAACGTGCACCTTCATAGAACATACAAACCTCCAACAGCCAGGATCGAACCCGGGACCCCTGTGCAAGAGGCAGGCATGCTAACCGCTAGGCTATAGGACTGTATATATATATATATATATATATATATATATATATATATATATATATATATATATATATATATATATATATATATATATATATATATATATATATATATATATATATAATATATATATATATATATATATATATATATATATATATATATATATATATATTTTCTTTTTTTTATTGTACTTTGTCGCTGTCTCCCGCGTTTGCGAGGTAGCGCAAGGAAACAGACGAAAGAAATGGCCCAACCCCCCCCATACACATGTATATACATACGTCCACACACGCAAATATACATACCTACACAGCTTTCCATGGTTTACCCCAGACGCTTCACATGCCTTGATTTATTCCACTGACAGCACGTCAACCCCGGTATACCACATCGCTCCAATTCACTCTATTCCTTGCCCTCCTTTCACCCTCCTGCATGTTCAGGCCCCGATCACACAAAATCTTTTTCACTCCATCTTTCCACCTCCAATTTGGTCTCCCTCTTCTCCTCGTTCCCTCCACCTCCGACACATATATCCTCTTGGTCAATCTTTCCTCACTCATTCTCTCCATGTGCCCAGACCACTTCAAAACACCCTCTTCTGCTCTCTCAACCACGCTCTTTTTATTTCCACACATCTCTCTTACCCTTACGTTACTCACTCGATCAAACCACCTCACACCACACATTGTCCTCAAACATCTCATTTCCAGTACATCCATCCTCCTGCGCACAACTCTATCCATAGCCCACGCCTCGCAACCATACAACATTGTTGGAACCACTATTCCTTCAAACATACCCATTTTTGCTTTCCGAGATAATGTTCTCGACTTCCACACATTCTTCAAGGCTCCCAGAATTTTCGCCCCCTCCCCCACCCTATGATCCACTTACGCTTCCATGGTTCCATCCGCTGCCAGATCCACTCCCAGATATCTAAAACACTTCACTTCCTCCAGTTTTTCTCCATTCAAACTCACCTCCCAATTGACTTGACCCTCAACCCTACTGCACCTATATATATATATATATATATATATATATATATATATATATATATATATATATATATATATATATATATATATATATATATATATATATATATATTTTTTTTTTTTTTTTATTTATTATACTTTGTCGCTGTCTCCCGCGTTTGCGAGGTAGCGCAAGGAAACAGACGAAAGAAATGGCCCAACCCCCCCCCATACACATGTATATACATACGTCCACACACGCAAATATACATACCTACACAGCTTTCCATGGTTTACCCCAGACGCTTCACATGCCCTGATTCAATCCACTGACAGCACGTTAACCCCGGTATACCACATCGCTCCAATTCACTCTATTCCTTGCCCTCCTTTCACCCTCCTGCATGTTCAGGTCCCGATCACACAAAATCTTTTTCACTCCATCTTTCCACCTCCAATTTGGTCTCCCTCTTCTCCTCGTTCCCTCCACCTCCGACACATATATCCTCTTGGTCAATCTTTCCTCACTCATTCTCTCCATGTGCCCAAACCACTTCAAAACACCCTCTTCTGCTCTCTCAACCACGCTCTTTTTATTTCCACACATCTCTCTTACCCTTACGTTACTCACTCGATCAAACCACCTCACACCACACATTGTCCTCAAACATCTCATTTCCAGCACATCCATCCTCCTGCGCACAACTCTATCCATAGCCCACGCCTCGCAACCATACAACATTGTTGGAACCACTATTCCTTCAAACATACCCATTTTTGCTTTCCGAGATAATGTTCTCGACTTCCACACATTCTTCAAGGCCCCCAGAATTTTCGCCCCCTCCCCCACCCTATGACCCACTTCCGCTTCCATGGTTCCATCCTCTGCCAGATCCACTCCCAGATATCTAAAACACTTCACTTCCTCCATTTTTTCTCCATTCAAACTCACCTCCCAATTGACTTGACCCTCAACCCTACTTTACCTAATAACCTTGCTCTTATTCACATTTACTCTTAACTTTCTTCTTCCACACACTTTACCAAATTCAGTCACCAGCTTCTGCAGTTTCTCACATGAATCAGCCACCAGCGCTGTATCATCAGCGAACAACAACTGACTCACTTCCCAAGCTCTCTCATCCCTAATAGACTTTATACTTGCCCCTCTTTCCAAAACTCTTGCATTTACCTCCCTAACAACCCCATCCATAAACAAATTAAAGAACCATGGAGACATCACGCACCCCTGCCGCAAACCTACATTCACTGAGAACCAATCACTTTCCTCTCTTCCTACACGTACACATGCCTTACATCCTCGATAAAAACTTTTCACTGCTTCTAACAACTTTCCTCCCACACCATATATTCTTAATACCTTCCACAGAGCATCTCTATCAACTCTAGCATATGCCTTCTCCAGATCCATAAATGCTACATACAAATCCATTTGCTTTTCTAAGTATTTCTCACATACATTCTTCAAAGCAAACACCTGATCCACACATCCTCTACCACTTCTGAAACCACACTGCTCTTCCCCAATCTGATGCTCTGTACATGCCTTCACCCTCTCAATCAATACCCTCCCCCTCCCATATAATTTACCAGGAATACTCAACAAACTTATACCTCTGTAATTTGAGCACTCACTCATCCCCTTTGCCTTTGTACAATGGCACTATGCACGCATTCCGCCAATCCTCAGGCACCTCACCATGAGTCATACATACATTAAATAACCTTACCAACCAGTCAACAATACAGTCACCCCCTTTTTTAATAAATTCCACTGCAATACCATCCAAACCTGCTGCCTTGCCGGCTTTCATCTTCCGCAAAGCTTTCACTACCTCTTCTCTGTTTATATATATATATATATATATATATATATATGTTTATATATATATTCCTAAGAGCCCACGGGAAAAATGAAACACGATAAGTTCCCAAGTGCACTTTCGTGTAATAATCACATCATCAGGGGAGCCACAATATGACAGTCAGTTGATATACAACGCAGAGACGGAGCCAGGATGCCATTTAGTAAACATTCGACTGTCCAAGACAGACAACGAGCGTTCATAAACTTATCATTTTTCAAATTTCATCAACAATAAAGTTATCCAATTTGTATAGACCGTCACTAATATCAAGATTTTAATCCTTTTCTGTAACTAATAATAGACGATTCAATTATATTTCTCGTGGTAATAGAGTTAGAGTTAATAACTGAGATGGCATTACTACAGTCAATACAATGATAATACTTTTTAACGGGATTAAACAAGGCATTTAATTCTTGTCCCGTTCTTATACTATATCTATGTTGCTTAAGTCTAACAGAAAGATCCTTACCAGGCTGCCCAACATAAAACTTATCACATTTTCTACATGGCACTTTATAGATGCACCCAGGAGAATTTTCTGGTGAATTCCTGATTAAGATATTCTTTTCAGTATTATTGTTGCAGAAGGCAATATCTACATTTAAGGATTTAAGCAACATGGGAAGTAAAGTAAAATCATCATTAAAAGGAAGAACTAAATGATTCTTGGTGTCAACAGGAGGTTTGGGCTCAACACTATAAAATGATTTCTTTGTTAACTTAAGGGATTTATTAATGAAACATCTAAGGTACTTTAACTTAGTCCCAATAGAAAATATCTTCTTAAACTCATCATCAATATACTCTGGACTGCAAATACGTAATGCCATAAGGAACATAGATTGAAATGATGATAATTTAAATCTGTCATGTTGAAATGAGTAATGATGGATATATGAGCATATATTGGTAGGTTTTCTGTATTTGCTAAGCTTAATCTTGTTTCCCTGCCTATGGAGCATGCAATCTAAAAATGGAAACGTACCATTATTTTCATTTTCTACAGTAAATTTGATGGAAGTTACTAAATTTGTAAAATTTTTAAATTCTCATTTGTTGGCCAAACACAAAGAACATCATCTACATACCTAAACCAAATTGCATTAGAAGGTAAGATATCTTTTAGTAATTTTGTTTCAAAAAATTCCATATTAAGATTACTTAGTGCAGGTGAAAGAGGGTTACCCACTGCCATACCAAATTTTTGAGCATAATAATCTCCAGTGAACTGAAATACACAGTATTCTATACACAATCTTATAAGTTCAGTGAAAACAGACTTTGAAGCAGGTAAATGAATATCATCCAAGACATCAAATGAACATTCTAAAAGGTCATCAACTGGAACTTTTGTGAAAAGTGAGGAAACATCAAAGCTAACAAGTTTCAAATCAAAATTAACATTTATATTGTTAAGCTTCGTAACTAAATCTACATTGTTCATGATATTAGAGTTTGATATCTTACCCACTAAAGGGCTTAATAAAGAAACTAACCATTTTGACAATTTATATGAGATGGAGCCTACTGAACTCACTATAGGTCTTGCTGGAAAAATTTTGTTTATGTGTTTTAACATGTCCATACATATATATAAATGAAGGAGACAAAGATGACAAACTTTTGATAAGAGAACCATTGCTTTCTAACAACAACTTCAGTTCTTTACTGAAATGGGAATTAACTGCTTTTAGAGGATTCTTACTGAATTTAGAATATGTTGTGTCATCATTTAATAGATCATTCATTTAAGATAGATAATTAATTTTGTCCATAATCACAACAGTGTTAGCCTTATCTGCATTAGCAATATGTATATCACTGTCTTTTTTTAAGGTGTTAATAGCTCTTATAAATCTTTTAGGACAATTAAGTTCCACTGGTTTTGACAAACTGGCATACACTAAACCCTTACAGACATTAATTTGATCATTAGTAATTTAATTGATTTAACTAGTGTATGCTCATATATCCATTATTACTCATCTCAACATGACAGAGTTGAATTATCATCATTTCATTCTATGTTACTTAGGGCATTACGTACTTGCAATCCAGAGTATATTGATGATGAGTTTGAAAAGATATATTCTACTGGATCTAAGTTAAAGTACCATAGATCTTTTATTGATAAATCCCTTAAGTTAGCAAAGAAATCATTTCATAGAGTTGAGCCCAAACTTCCCATTGATACCAAGAGTATTTTAGTTCTCCCTTTTGATAATAATTTTACTTCACTTCCCATGTTGCTTAAATCTTATAATAAAAATTTTGCCTTTAGCAACAATAAAACCATAAAAGATATCTCAATCAGGAATTCACCAGAAAACTCTCCTGGGTGCATCTATAAAGTGCCATGTAGAAATTGTGATAAGTTTTATATTGGGCAGACTGGTAAGGATCTTTCTGTTAGACTTAAGCAACATAGCTATAGTATAAGAACAGGACGAGAATCAAATGCCTTGTTTAATCACGTTAAAAACTATGATCATTGTATTGACTGGAGTAATGCCAACTCCATTACCACGAGAAATATAATTGAATCTTCTATTATCAGATACACAAAGAATTATAATATTAATATCAGTGATTGTCTATACAAATTGGATAACTTTATTGTTGATGAAATTTGTAAAATGATAAGTTTATGATACGCTCGTTGTCTGTCTTGAATAGTCGAATGTTTGCCAAATGACGTCCTAGCTACGTCTCTTCGTTGTATATCAACTGACTGTTATATTTCTCTCTTGTGTCTCCCCTGATGGTGTGATTATTACACGAAAGTGCACTTAGGAACTTATCGTGTTTCATTTCCCCAGTGGACTCTTAAGAATATACTTGATCACGCGCAAAATTGTAATCCTTTCCATTATATATATATATATATATATATATGTATATATATATATATATATGTATATATATATATATATATATATATATATATATATATATATATATATATATATATATATATATATATATATATATATATATATATATATATATATATATATATATATATATATATATATATATATATATATATATATATATATATATATATATACATATATATATATATATATATAAATATATATATATATATATATATATATATATATATATATATATATATATATATATATATATATATATATATATATATATATATATATATATATATATATATATATATACACGTGAGTGTGTGTGTGTATGTGTGTCGAATACATATTTGTGTTGCAAACGAAGTGTTTGAGGACAATATGTGGTGTGAGTTGATTTGATCCAGTTACTGATTAAAGAGTAAGAGGTGTGTGGTAATAGAAATAGTGAGAGAGAAAATGAGAGAAAGATTTGCTTGATGGAGAGCATTGCACAAGGAAGAGGTGCCACCTTAGGGCGAGGTTTAACCATCGATAGCGTACGAAAAGGTGTTCAATCTCGTCAAGGAACACCTCACTCAATAGGCGTCCATCACTTCCTTGCCGCTGGTTGTAGGGCAGCCTTGAAACTGCAGGAACCCTGTGAAAGGGATCCTGGAATTATTCATTTAACGATATGGAACAAATGATTAAACATCCTTCACGTGTTCCCGCCCTCACGACTACTCTCCTAACACAGTCTTTTTCATATATTTCTGAACACTACCACTGTACACACATTACCAACCGCATGTCTTCCTGTGGATAATGACCCGCCACAGAGAGAATCTTCCGACCACAGTCTTACTTCGGCCACTTCTAATTAGGTACGCCCACCCTCCACCCCACCTCCCTCGCACCGTCACCTGCTGCACTTCAAGAGAGCTCAGTGGTCATCTGTGGGCTGCTGATTGACTGATCTTCTCCTAGGATGGGCACTGCTTCCCAGGCCAACCCCATGTTGTGGTTCTCTTGGCTGGGATGGCGTCCTACAACCTCTCATCTCTCTAATCTTTCTCCTCAGGTCATGGTTGGATCGGTCCTGCCCTGCTGCCCGTGGCAACAAGAACAGAACTCACCGGACCATGAAACTCTCCCGCGTCCCCTGACACCACTCCGCTCACCATCTCAGCTCAGAATCACTGCAAAACTGTTCTTCATAAAGTCAAGCACATCTTGAAAAGAATGTGTGCTGAATTCACCTCGTCCTTTTGGCAAACCTCCCTAATCCCTAACCAAAAGCAACTCCAAAAACTTATGTAATTCAATTCATAGGTAACTTTCCAACTGATAAAACCTGTTTTTGGCCCCATGCTTGTCTGTAATTCAAATGTGAAGGATTGTCCATCTAATCCCGCCCTCTGTCTCCTCCCACTGAACCTATGCCATCTCCTGTATTTTTCTAGCGCCGGGTCTTTTAAACATTTTTCCAGCGCTAAGTGGGAGAGGCACATTGCACAGATGATATACTTCCTCTAGACCTAAAGGAGTGTACGTCTGAGCTGTCTCCGATTCTTGGTCACTTGTTTCGTCTCTGTTTAAAATCGCAAACATTTCCTCCTTGAAAGCATAAAGCATACCTTGATGCAACACATCGCTGCGAAAAGTAAACCGTTCTAACATTCCAACCGTAGTCTTTTCGCTTTCACTTCCATTTTCTCTCTAAAATCTGAAATTCTTCTTAATGCTAACTTTACAAACCAGCTCAAATCCTGTTCCCTTCTTTCCGATCAGCAGTACAAGTTTATCTCTCCCTCTGTGATGCATCTCTCGTCCGTCATGCTCGGGGACTTTAAAAAGATATCTGTCGTGTCCCTCGACATTCCAAGAGTATCTTTATAGCGTGTGGCTCACGGCATTGCCGTATAAACTTCCTTTTTCTGTTTTTTTTTCTGCTTCTCTCAGTAATTAAATGAATAGCCTCATTTCTAGCCCTTCCATTGTAGTAGTGGCAGCGAGTTCCCCTTCTATTCCTATTAATAGCGGTGTTCCTCACGGTTCTCTCTTATCGTCTACAAATATATATATATATGTGTGTGTGTGTGTGTGTGTGTGTGTGTGTGTGTGTCTGTCTGTTTGTGTGTGCGTCTGTGTGTGTGTGTGTGTGTGTGTGTGTGTGTGTGTGTGTGTGTGTGTGTGTGTGTGTGTGTGTGTGTGTGTGTGTGTGTGTGTGTGTGTGTGTGTGTGTGTGTGTGTCACAACACGAATCTAAGATCTATATCTTCGCATGATCCTAAATTCATTGGAAAATCATCCTAACTTACCGAGTGCCGTTTATCATCCTCTGGTGATGATGGACCCGGATATTAGGGAGGGGTCAGTCCCCGCCAGTGGTCCGGGAAATGACCCAATATACCGGCGTCGCCTCTCCTTCCACCCCCCCAACACCCACACGGGTTATATTCACTTGAACGACAAAAACTTTCAGGATTGAGACTTTATACCCCACCTTCTATATTCAGGCTATATGGTAATTGCTGCATCATGATATATATATACATGTATATATATATATATATATATATATATATATATATATATATATATATATATATATATATATATATATATATATATATATATATATATATATATATATATATGTATATATATATATATATATATTTTTTTTTTTTTTTTTTTTTTTTATACTTTGTCGCTGTCTCCCGCGTTTGCGAGGTAGCGCAAGGAAACAGACGAAAGAAATGGCCCAACCCCCCCCCCCCCCATACACATGTACATACACACGTCCACACACGCAAATATACATACCTACACAGCTTTCCATGGTTTACCCCAGACGCTTCACATGCCTTGCTTCAATCCACTGACAGCACGTCAACCCCTGTATACCACATGACTCCAATTCACTCTATTTCTTGCCCTCCTTTCACCCTCATGCATGTTCAGGCCCCGATCACACAAAATCTTTTTCACTCCATCTTTCCACCTCCAATTTGGTCTCCCTCTTCTCCTCGTTCCCTCCACCTCCGACACATATATCCTCTTGGTCAATCTCTCCTCACTCATTCTCTCCATGTGCCCAAACCATTTCAAAACACCCTCTTCTGCTCTCTCAACCACGCTCTTTTTATTTCCACACATCTCTCTTACCCTTACGTTACTTACTCGATCAAACCACCTCACACCACACATTGTCCTCAAACATCTCATTTCCAGCACATCCATCCTCCTGCGCACATCTCTATCCATAGCCCACGCCTCGCAACCATACAACATTGTTGGAACCACTATTCCCTCAAACATACCCATTTTTGCTTTCCGAGATAATGTTCTCGACTTCCACACATTTTTCAAGGCTCCCAAAATTTTCGCCCCCTCCCCCACCCTATGATCCACTTCCGCTTCCATGGTTCCATCCGCTGACAGATCCACTCCCAGATATCTAAAACACTTCACTTCCTCCAGTTTTTCTCCATTCAAACTCACCTCCCAATTGACTTGACCCTCACCCCTACTGTACCTAATAACCTTGCTCTTATTCACATTTACTCTCAACTTTCTTCTTCCACACACTTTACCAAACTCAGTCACCAGCTTCTGCAGTTTCTCACATGAATCAGCCACCAGCGCTGTATCATCAGCGAACAACAACTGACTCACTTCCCAAGCTCTCTCATCCCCAACAGACTTCATACTTGCCCCTCTTTCCAGGACTCTTGCATTTACCTCCCTTACAACCCCATCCATAAACAAATTAAACAACCATGGAGACATCACACACCCCTGCCGCAAACCTACATTCACTGAGAACCAATCACTTTCCTCTCTTCCTACACGTACACATGCCTTACATCCTCGATAAAAACTTTTCACTGCTTCTAACAACTTGCCTCCCACACCATATATTCTTAATACCTTCCACAGAGCATCTCTATCAACTCTATCATATGCCTTCTCCAGATCCATAAATGCTACATACAAATCCATTTGCTTTTCTAAGTATTTCTCACATACATTCTTCAAAGCAAACACCTGATCCACACATCCTCTACCACTTCTGAAACCGCACTGCTCTTCCCCAATCTGATGCTCTGTACATGCCTTCACCCTCTCAATCAATACCCTCCCATATAATTTACCAGGAATACTCAACAAACTTATACCTCTGTAATTTGAGCACTCACTCTTATCCCCTTTGCCTTTGTACAATGGCACTACGCACGCATTCCGCCAATCCTCAGGCACCTCACCATGAGTCATACATACATTAAATAACCTTACCAACCAGTCAACAATACAGTCACCCCCTTTCTTAATAAATTCCACTGCAATACCATCCAAACCTGCTGCCTTGCCGGCTTTCATCTTCCGCAAAGCTTTTACTACCTCTTCTCTGTTTACCAAATCATTTTCCCTAACCCTCTCACTTTGCACACCACCTCGACCCAAACACCCTATATCTGCCACTCTGTCATCAGACACATTCAACAAACCTTCAAAATACTCATTCCATCTCCTTCTCACATCGCCGCTACTTGTTATCACCTCCCCATTTACGCCCTTCACTGAAGTTCCCATTTGCTCCCTTGTCTTACGCACCCTATTTACCTCCTTCCAGAACATCTTTTTATTCTCCCTAAAATTTACTGATAGTCTCTCACCCCAACTCTCATTTGCCCTTTTTTTCACCTCTTGCACCTTTCTCTTGACCTCCTGTCTCTTTCTTTTATACTTCTCCCACTCAATTGCATTTTTTCCCTGCAAAAATCGTCCAAATGCCTCTCTCTTCTCTTTCACTAATACTCTTACTTCTTCATCCCACCACTCACTACCCTTTCTAAACAGCCCACCTCCCACTCTTCTCATGCCACAAGCATCTTTTGCGCAATCCATCACTGATTCCCTAAATACATCCCATTCCTCCCCCACTCCCCTTACTTCCATTGTTCTCACCTTTTTCCATTCTGTACACAGTCTCTCCTGGTACTTCCCCACACAGGTCTCCTTCCCAAGCTCACTTACTCTCACCACCTTCTTCACCCCAACATTCACTCCTCTTTTCTGAAAACCCATACTAATCTTCACCTTAGCCTCCACAAGATAATGATCAGACATCCCTCCAGTTGCACCTCTCAGCACATTAACATCCAAAAGTCTCTCTTTCGCACGCCTGTCAATTAACACGTAATCCAATAACGCTCTCTGGCCATCTCTCCTACTTACATAAGTATACTTATGTATATCTCGCTTTTTAAACCAGGTATTCCCAATCATCAGTCCTTTTTCAGCACATAAATCTACAAGCTCTTCACCATTTCCATTTACAACACTGAACACCCCATGCATACCAATTATTCCCTCAACTGCCACATTACTCACCTTTGCATTCAAATCACCCATCACTATAACCCGGTCTCGTGCATCAAAACCGCTAACACACTCATTTAGCTGCTCCCAAAACACTTGCCTCTCATGATCTTTCTTCTCATGCCCAGGTGCATATGCACCAATAATCACCCACCTCTCTCCATCAACTTTCAATTTTACCCATATTAATCGAGAATTTACTTTCTTACATTCTATCACATACTCCCACAACTCCTGTTTCAGGAGTATTGCTACTCCTTCCCTTGCTCTTGTCCTCTCACTAACCCCTGACTTCACTCCCCAGACATTTCCAAACCACTCTTCCCCTTTACCCTTGAGCTTCGTTTCACTCAGAGCCAAAACATCCAGGTTCCTTTCCTCAAACATACTACCTATCTCTCCTTTTTTCATATCTTGGTTACATCCACACACATTTAGGCACCCCACTCTGAGCCTTCGAGGAGGATGATCACTCCCCGCGTGACTCCTTCTTCTGTTTCCCATTTTAGAAAGTTAATACAATATATATATATATATATATATATATATATATATATATATATATATATATATATATATATATATATATATATATATACATATATATATATATATATATATATACTGGTTGGTAAGGTTATTTAATGTATGTATGACTCACGGTGAGGTGCCTGAGGATTGGCGGAATGCGTGCATAGTGCCATTGTACAAAGGCAAAGGGGATAAGAGTGAGTGCTCAAGTTACAGAGGTATAAGTTTGTTGAGTGTTCCTGGTAAATTATATGGGAGGGTATTGATTGAGAGGGTGAAGGCATGTACAGAGCATCAGATTGGGGAAGAGCAGTGTGGTTTCAGAAGTGGTAGAGGATGTGTGGATCAGGTGTTTGCTTTGAAGAATGTATGTGAGAAATACTTAGAAAAGCAAATGGATTTGTATGTAGCATTTGTGGATCTGGAGAAGGCATATGATAGAGTTGATAGAGATGCTCTGTGGAAGGTATTAAGAATATATGGTGTGGGAGGCAAGTTGTTAGAAGCAGTGGAAAGTTTTTATCGAGGATGTAAGGCATGTGTACGTGTAGGAAGAGAGGAAAGTGATTGGTTCTCAGTGAATGTAGGTTTGCGGCAGGGGTGTGTGATGTCTCCATGGTTGTTTAATTTGTTTATGGATGGGGTTGTTAGGGAGGTGAATGCAAGAGTTTTGGAGAGAGGGGCAGGTATGAAGTCTGTTGGGGATGAGAGAGCTTGGGAAGTGAGTCAGTTGTTGTTCGCTGATGATACAGCGCTGGTGGCTGGTTCATGTGAGAAACTGCAGAAGCCGGTGACTGAGTTTGGTAAAGTGCGTGAAAGAAGAAAGTTGGGAGTAAATGTGAATAAGAGCAAGGTTATTGGGTACAGTGGGGTTGAGGGTCAATTCAATTGGGAGGTGAGTTTGAATGGAGAAAGGCTGGAGGAAGTGAAGTGTTTTAGATATCTGGGAGTGGATCTGGCAGCGGATGGAACCATGGAAGCGGAAGTGGATCATGGGGTGGGGGAGGGGGCGAAAATTCTGGGAGCCTTGAAGAATGTGTGGAGGTCGAGAACATTATCTCGGAAAGCAAAGGTGGGTATGTTTGAAGGAATAGTGGTTCCAACAATGTTGTGTGGTTGCGAGGCGTGGGCTGTGGATGGAGTTGTGCGCAGGAGGATGGATGTGCTGGAAATGAGATGTTTGAGGACAATGTGTGGTGTGAGGTGGTTTGATCGAGTAAGTAACGTAAGGGTAAGAGAGATGTGTGGAAATAAAAAGAGCGTGGTTGAGAGAGCAGAAGAGGGTGTTTTGAAATGGTTTGGGCACATGGAGAGAATGAGTGAGGAAAGATTGACCAAGAGGATATATGTGTCGGAGGTGGAGGGAACGAGGAGAAGAGGGAGACCAAATTGGAGGTGGAAAGATGGAGTGAAAAAGATTTTGTGTGATCGGGGCCTGAACATGCAGGAGGGTGAAAGGAGGGCAAGGAATAGAGTGAATTGGAGCGATGTGGTATACCGGGGTTGACGTGCTGTCAGTGGATTGAATCAAGGCATGTGAAGCGTCTGGGGTAAACCATGGAAAGCTGTGTAGGTATGTATATTTGCGTGTGTGGACGTATGTATATACATGTGTATGGGGGGGGGTTGGGCCATTTCTTTCGTCTGTTTCCTTGCGCTACCTCGCAAACGCGGGAGACAGCGACAAAGTATAATAAAAAAAATAAATATATATATATATATATATATATACATATATATATATATATATATATATATATATATATATATATATATATATATATATATATATATATATATATCCTCCCCTCTCAATTTAATTTTTTTTTTTCCAAAAGAAGGAACAGAGAAGGGGGCCAGGTGAGGATATTCCCTAAAAGGCCAAGTCTTCTGTTCTTAACGCTACCTCGCTAATGCGGGAAATGGCGAATAGTATGAAGGAAGGATATATATATATATATATATATATATATATATATATATATATATATATATATATATATATATATATATATATATATATATATATATATATATATATATATATATATATATATATATGTATATATATATATATATATATATATATATATATATATATATATATGTACATATATATATCATTTATTATACTTTGTCGCTGTCTCCTGCGTTAGCGAGGTAGCGCAAGGGAACAGACGAAAGAAATGGCCCAACCCACCCGCATTCACATGTATATACATACACGTCTACACACGCACATATACATACCTATACATTTCAACGTATACATATATATACTTACACATGTGCATAATTCATCTTGCTGCCTTTATTCATTCCCGTCGCCATCCTGCTACATATGAAATATATCATGCGCGCGAGGTAGCGCTAGAAAAAGACAACAAAGGCCACATTCTTTCACACTCAGTTTCTAGCTGTCATGTGTAATGCACCGAAACCACAGTTCATTCAATTCCTTTCACACCTTTCACTCTCCTGCATGTTCAGGCCCCGATCGCTCAAAATCTTTTTCACTCCATCCTTCCACCTCCAATTCAGTCTCCCACTTCTCCTCGTTCCCTCTTTGTCAATCTTTCCTCACTCATTCTCTCCATGTGACCAAACCATTTCAATACACCTTTTTCTGCTCACTCAACCACACTCATTTTATCACTACACATCTCTCTTACCCTTTCATTACTTAATCGATCAAACCACCTAACGCCACATATTGTCCTTAAATATCTCATTTCCAACATATCCACCCTCCTCCGCACAACCCTATCTATAGCCCACGCCTGGCAACCATATAACATTGTTGGAACCGCTATTCCTTCAGACATACCCTTTTTTGCATTCCGAGATAAAGTTCTCGCCTTCCACACATAACTCAACGCTCCCAGAAAATTCGTCCCCTCCCCCACTCTGTGGCTCACTTCCGCTTCCATGGCTCCATCCGCTGCCAAATCCACTAACAGATATCTAAAACACTTCACTTCCTCCAGTTTTTCTCCGTTCAAACTTACCTCCCAATTAACTTGTCCCTCAAGCCTACTGAACCTAGTAGCCTTCTCTTATTCACATTTATTCTCAGCTTTCTTCTTTCACACACTTTATCAAACTCAGTCACCAGCATCTGCAGTTTCTCACTCGAATCAGCCACCATTGCTGTATCATCAGCGAACAACAATTGGCTCACTTCCCAAGCCCTCTTATCCACAACAGACTACATACTTGCCTCTTTCTCTCCAAAACTCTTGCATTCACCTCACTAACAACCCCATCCATAAACAAATTAAACAACCATGGAGACATAACGCACTCCTGCAGCAAACCGACATTCACTAGGTACCAGTCACTTTCCTCTCCTCCTCCTCGTACACACAAGCCTTACATCCTTGATCTGTTGTAGATGAGAGGCCTTGGGAAGTGAGTCAGTTGTTGTTCACTGATGGTACATAGCTGCTGGCTGATTTGGGTCAGAAACTGCAGAAGCTGGTGACTGAGTTTCGTGAAGTGTGTGAAAGAAAGCTGAGAGTAAATGTGAATAAGAGCACGGTTATTAAGTTCAGTATGGGGGACGTACAAGTCAAATAGGATGTAAGTTTGAATGGAGAAAAACTGGCGAAAGTGAATTGTTTTAGATATCTGGGAGTGGATTTGGCAGCGGATAGAACCATGGAAGCGGAAGTGAGTCACAGGGTGGGGGAGGGGGCGAAGGTTCTGGGAGCGTTGAAGGATGTGTGGAAGGCGAGAACGTTATCTCAGATTCCTTCAAATGAGTATATTTGAAGGAATAGTGGTTCCAACAATGTTATATGGCTGCAAGGCGTGGGCTATAGATAGGGTTGTGCGGAGGAGGGTGGATGTGTTGAAAATGAGATGTTTGAGGGCAATATGTGGTGTTAGGTGGTTTGATCAAGCAAGTGATGAAAGAGTAAGAGAGATGTGTGGTGATATAAAGAGTGTGATTGAAAGAGCAGAAGAGAGTGTATTGAAATGTTTTGGTCACATGGAGAGAATGAGTGAGGAAAGATTGACAAAGAGGATGTATGTTTCGGAGGTGGAGGGAACGAGAAGTGGGAGACTTGGAACGATGGAGTGAAAAAGATTTTGAGCGACCGGGGCCTGAACATACAGGAGGGTGAAATGAGTGCAAGGAATAGAGTGAAGTGGAACGATGTGGTATACCGAGGTCGACGTGCTGTCAATGGACTGAACCAGGGCATGTGAAGCGTCTGGGGTAAACCATGGAAAATTTGTGGTTCTGGAAGTGGAAAGGGAGCTGTGGTTTCGGTGCATTATACATGACAGCTAGAGACTGAGTGCGAACGATTGTGGCCTTTGTTGTCTTTTTCCTAGCGCTACCTTGCGCGCGCGAGGCTGGGAGGGGGTGCCATTTCATGTGTGGCTGGGTGGCGACAAGAATGGATGAGGGCAGCAGGTATGAATATATACATGTGTATATATGTATATGTCTGTGTATGTATATGTATGTATACGTTGAAATTAATATGTATGCATATATGCGTGTGTGGGCGTGTGTGTATATAAATCTGTCTGTGGGTAGGTTGGGCCATTCTTTCGTCTGTTTTCTTGCGCTACCTCGCAAACGCGGAAGACAACGACAACTTATAATAAAAAAGAAGAGAGAGAGAGAGAGAGAGAGAGAGAGAGAGAGAGAGAGAGAGAGAGAGAGAGAGAGAGAGAGAGAGAGAGAGAGAGAGAGAGAGAGAGAGAGAGAGAGAGAGAGAGAGAGAGAGAGAGAGAGGTACAGACAGCCAGACATATAGACAGACAGAGAGTGGGTGTATTAATGAGATGGCCTTGACTTGGGCATTCAGTTACATGTTCCGTTTCAACTTACAACGAAAAATGAATACGCATTTTCAAATATCAATCACTGTTCATGTATTATTTAGAAATAGATAAAACGTTTAATTTTCATTTCAGTGCACAATATCTAACTGAGGAGGTCCAGAAGAGATCAACAAAGAATTAAGAACGCTAAATCACAAAGAAAGATTAGAGGTTAAGTTTACCTACCACAGAGGAGAAAAGAGTAAGGGTTGACCTAAATACAGACTTCGAGTTTTTAAACTATTTTGATGTGGTCAACTGTGGACAGTTCTTCGAAAGACGCAAGAATACAATAACCCTTGGCCATAACATGAAATTAAGCTAGAAATATGAGGAAATGTTATGGTATACGAGTTGTGGATGACCAGATAAACTAAATAATGATACTGTGAATGCAGTCTACATACTGAAGTTTAAAAAGCTGAATGACAAAGTTCAAAAGATATGGCCCCACGCGTGTACAACGCCCTCTCTGCTCAGTTGAAATAGGTAATTACAAGTAGGTAAATATACACAGGCGGTACCACAACCAACCATAATTCGAACGCTATTAGAGGGAATGGGAACAGTAGCGAGACGAGGAAGGGAACATAAAAATCTTAAAAGAATATTGTGAACGAGGCGGGAGAGAATTCGAAACTGTACCACAAATACATCGGCAGAAAATTATTTGAAGACCAGCTGATATAAGATTAAGGGTTTCAGAGGGAAGAATCGCAAAGGATGATGTAAGGATATGTGAGGAACTGAATGACAAGTTTGAAAGTGTTTTTACAGTGGAAGACTCTATATCCCCAGTGGCGGTGGTACTGAAAAGTTGTGATATATCCAGAAAAGACATTAACAGAATACTAAGGATTTTTGTCTCATATAAGGATCTTGGTCTCGATGAAACATCTCCATAGATTCCGGAGATGTGTGTGGATACAAATGACAAACCAGCTTCAAACCAGTCTTTAAGAAAGGAGACCGGGACGATGTGCTGAACTACTCACTGTAATGAGTGTAGTAAAAAAAAAAACGGAAAAGATAATCAGAAAAGCCAATGGATAACTTCTTGCAAAGAAGAGATTACCTAAGTGGAGGACAAAATGGTTTCAAGAAAAAGAGATCCTGTGTAACAGACCTTTTAGATTTCCACGTGAGAGTGAGCTCCGTTACAAGCAAAAGAGAAGAACGGGTGGATCGTCTGTATTTGGAATGACAGAAAACAGAGGGTTGGTAAAAAAAGCTGACTCTTCAAGCAGGAATACGGAGGGGAACTACGTAAACGGACAAATCGTCTCAGTGGAAGGGAACAAAGTACGCATATCAAAGCAGCCTTCTCGAAATGGATTGAGGTCACTAATGCCGTGCCGTAAGATTCTGTTCTGGGACCATTACTCTTCTTGATCCACAGTAATAATTGCCTGAAGGGTTGGAGTCCAACTTGAATATGCTTGTGGTTGATGCATAAAGCTATGAAGGCGGCGAAAAGCAAGGAGGATTGCAATGGAGTATAAAGGACTCAGACAAGATTTGATACATGTTTGAAGAAATTCAACCCGAGTCGGTATAATTCAATGAGGATTAAAAACAGTTAAAAAAGATCTCTATATGAATATCAGTTAGTGGAAAATAAACCGTAGGAGTCTTTGTGTGAAGGTGACCTTTGTGTGAGAGGGACCTTTGTGTGAGCAGGAGTTTGGAGTAGACATCGTCCTAAATCTGATCCCAGTCCCACTTTGCGAGAACAGTAAATAAGACAAACTGTGTGCTGATAGACAAACTGTGTACTGATAGACAAACTGTGTGCTGGTAGATATGAGAATATCATACAAGTTAATGAATACCGGTATATTCAGCAATCTTATCATAGCACATATAAGGCCACAAATAAGATATGCTCCTATAGTTAGGTCACATTTATTTAAAATGCAAAAATAACTAACAGAGAGGATCAACACGAGGGCGACAACGATGGTGTCAAAATTACGAAAGGTGACACACTGAACAGCTAGATGTCCTCAGTTTGCCTGCCATATAAGAGGTGAGCTGATCACAACCTTTACGTATGTCAACCAGTTTGATGTAGTCAACAGTGAACTGTGTTTTGAAAGATGCTGGGATATGATATGAAATTAAGCAAAATCCTTGTTAGAAGGATGAAAAGAATTATGTTAACAGTAAAGACTAGTCGATGAATAAACTAGATGATGAAATCATGGATGTAGACAGCATATCGAAGATTAAACGGTAGAGACGGTTCAAGAGATGGGGGCCTGCAAGTGTAAAACTCCCTCTCCGCACACTACAAATAGGTTGTAACAAATATTTTGGTTCCTCGGGGAAAAGCCAACGCCCTACATTGATTAGCAATGACTACCTTCTCCTTCCATGTCTCAGTAATAGAACAAACGACCTAAAACAAGGGAAGAAAAGGGCAAAGAAGTGGGAGCTAGGAGGAAGCGAGAGTAAGGGGTTATTGAAAGAGCTCTGAGAGATTAAGGTTCCGAATAGGACTTAGGTCCATTTGTAGGGGGGTCGATGGGAGGGTGACTAGTTTAGCTTCTGAATCTTGAGGATTTGTGGCTGTGGTGGAGGGTGAGGGGGTGGTTGTGTTAGTGGGTGAGGGGGTAGTTGTGGTAGAGGGTCAGGGGGTGATTCTGGTGGTGGGTGAATGGTTGTGGTGGTGCATGAGGAGATGGTTGTATTGATGGGTGAGAGGGTGGTTGTGGTGGTGGGCGAGGGGATGGCCGTGGTGGTGGGTGAGGGGTTTATTGTGTTGGTGGTTGAGAGGGTGGTTGTGGTGGAGGATGAGAGGATGCTTGTGTTTATGGGTGAGAAGGTGACTGCGGTGGTAGGTGAGGAGGTGTTTGTGCTGGTGGGTGATGGGATGGTTGTGGTAGTGGATGAGGTGGTACTTGTGATTGTAGGTGAAAGGATGATTATGATGTTAGGTCAAGAGGTTGTGGTGGGGGTTCAGGGGATAGTTGTGGTGGTAGGTGAGAGGGTGGCTATGGTGGAGTGAGAGGGTAGTTGTGGTGCCGGAGGGATGGTTGTGGTGGTGGATCAGGTGGTAGGTGCAGCCGCAGGAAGATATAGAGTTACGAAGGATGAGTCGTGTGGTGTGAGTCACATGTTGTCACCAATCGACTATATGTGTGTGGACAGCCAGCTAGCAGCCCACGTGGGAGGGGAGGTAGAGAGATAAGACACTGTCTCCATCAAGAAAGTAACAATAAGCAGCCTTCGCTAACCCTTCCAGTGACCATGTACGTACTTCCAGCGACATACATACATACCATCCTGGCCTGTTACTGCCTAAATAGAGAATATATCTGGTAATCTGATTTGGATGTACAGAAATACCTTTATCCTGACCAAAAAAATAAGGTTTGCGCTACCTCGCGCACAGGCGAGTGGGAGGGGGTTGATATTTTATGTGTGGCGGGGTGTCAACGAGAATGAATAAGGGTAGATAGTAATAATTATGTACATGTGTATATATATATGTAGGTGTCTCTGTGAATATATATGTATAGGTTGAGATGTATAAGTATTAAGCGTTTCTGGACGTGTATGTATATATACATATGTGTATGTGGGTAGATTGGGCCATTCTATCGTCCTTGAGCTACCTTCTTAACGCGGGAGACACCGACAAAATATAATAGATAGATAAATAAGGATATATATATATATATATATATATATATATATATATATATATATATATATATATATATATATATATATATATTGTCGCTGTCTCCAGCGTTTGCGAGGTAGCGCAAGGAAACAGACGAAAGAAATGGTCCAACCCACCCCCATACGCATGTATATACATACACGTCCACACACGCAAATATACATACCTACACAGCTTTCCATGGTTTACCCCAGACGCTTCATATGTCCTGATTCAATCCACTGACAGCACGTCAACCCCGGTATACCACATCGATCCAATTCACTCTATTCCTTGCCCTCCTTTCACCCTCCTGCATGTTCAGGCCCCGATTACACAAAATCTTTTTCACTCCATCTTTCCACTTCCAATTTGGTCTCCCACTTCTCCTCGTTCCCTCCACCTCCGACACATATATCCTCTTGGTCAATCTTTCCTCACTCATTCTCTCCATGTGCCCAAACCATTTCAAAACACCCTCTTCTGCTCTCTCAACCACGCTCTTTTTATTTCCACACATCTCTCTTACCCTTACGTTACTTACTCGATCAAACCACCTCACATAACACATTGTCCTCGAACATCTCATTTCCAGCACATCCACCCTCCTACGCACAACTCTATCCATACCCCACGCCTCGCAACCATACAACATTGTTGGAACCACTATTCCTTCAAACATACCCATTTTTGCTTTCCGAGATAATGTTCTCGACTTCCATATATTCTTCAAGGCTCCCAGAATTTTCGCCCCCTCCCCCACCCTATGATCCACTTCCGCTTCCATGGTTCCATCCGCTGCCAGATCCACTTCCAGATATCTAAAACACTTTACTTCCTCCAGTTTTTCTCCATTCAAACTTACCTCCCACTTGACTTGACCCTCAACCCTACTGTACCTAATAACCTTGCTCTTATTCACATTTACTCTTAACTTTCTTCTTTCACACACTTTACCAAACTCAGTCACCAGCTTCTGCAGTTTCTCACATGAATCAGCCACCAGCGCTGTATCATCAGCGAACAATAACTGACTCACTTCCCAAGCTCTCTCATCCCCAACAGACTTCATACTTGCCCCTCTTTCCAAAACTCTTGCATTCACCTCCCTAACAACCCCATCCATAAACAAATTAAACAACCATGGGGACATCACACACCCCTGCCGCAAACCTACATTCACTGAGAACCAATCACTTTCCTCTCTTCCTACACGTATACATGCCTTACATCCTCGATCAAAATTTTTCATTGCTTCTAACAACTTGCCTCCCACACCATATATTCTTAATACCTTCCACAGAGCATTTCTATCAACTCTATCATATGCCTTCTCCAGATCCATAAATGCTACATACAAATCCATTTGCTTTTCTAAGTATTTCTCACATACATTCTTCAAAGCAAACACCTGATCCACACATCCTCTACCACTTCTGAAACCACACTGCTCTTGCCCAATCTGATGCTCTGTACATGCCTTCACCCTCTCAATCAATACACTCCCATATAATTTACCAGGAATACTCAACAAACTTATACCTCTGTAATTTGAGCACTCACTCTTATCCCCTTTGCCTTTGTACAATGGCACTATGCACGCATTCCGCCAATCCTCAGGCACCTCACCATGAGTCATACATACATTAAATAACCTTACCAACCAGTCAATAATACATATACATATATATACATATATATATATATATATATATATATATATATATATATATATATATATATATATATATATATATATATATATATATATATATATATATATATATATATATATATATATATATATATATATATTATCCCTGGGGATAGGGGATTAAGAATACTTCCCATGTATTCCCTGCGTGTCGTAGAAGGCGACTAAAAGGGGAGGGAGCGGGGTGCTGGAAATCCTCCCCTCTCGGGTTTTTTTTTTTTTTTTTTTTTTTTTCCAAAAGAATTTCCAAAAGAAGGAACAGAGAATTGGGCCAGGTGAGGGTATTCCCTCAAAGGCCCAGTCCTCTGTTCTTAACGCTACCTCGCTAATGCGGGAAATGGCGAATAGTTTGAAAGAAAGAAAAAATATATATATATATATACACATATATATATATATATATATATATATACATATATATATATATATATATATATATATATATATATATATATATATATATATATATATATATGTATATATATATATATATATATATATATATATATATATATATATATATATATATACATATATATATATATATATATATATATATATATATATATATATATATATATATATATATATATACATATATTTTTTTTTTTTTTTTTTTTTTTTTTTTCGTACTATTCGCCATTTCCCGCGATAGCGAGGTAGCGTTAAGAACAGAGGACTGGGCCTTCGAGGGAATATCCTCACCTGGCCCCCTTCTCTGTTCCTTCTTTTGGAAAATTGAAAAAAAACGAGAGGGGAGGATTTCCAGCCACCCGCTCCCTCCCCTTTTAGTCGCCTTCTACGACACGCAGGGAATACGTGGGAAGTATTCTTTCTCCCCTACCCCCAGGGAGTATATATACATATATATATATATATATATATATATATATATATATATATATATATATATATATATATATATATATATATATATATATACATATATATATATATATATATATATATATATATATATATATATATATATATATATACATTTATATATATATATATATATATATATATATATATATATATATATATATATATATATATATATATATATATATATATATATATATATATATATATATATTTGCTTTCCGAGATAATGTTCTCGACTTTTCCACATTCTTCAACGCTCCCAGAACTTTCGCCCCCTTCACTTCCGCTTCCATTGTTCCATCCGCTGCCAAATCCACTCCCAGATATCTAAAACACTTCACTTCCTCTAGTTTTTCTCTATTCGAACTTACCTCCCAGTTGACTTGTCCCTCAACCCTACTGTACTTAATAACATTGCTCTAATTGACATTTACTCTCAGCTTTCTTCTTACACACACTTTACTAAGCTCAGTCACCAGCTCCTGCAGTTTCTCACATGAATCAGCCACCAGCGATGTGCCATCAGCGAATAATAACTGACTCACTCCCAAGCTCTTTCATCCATCATAGACTGAAACTTTCCCCTCTTTCCAAAACTCTTGCATTCACCTCCGTAACAACCCCATCCATAAACAAATTAAACAACCATGGAGACATCACACACCCCTGCCGCAAGCCTACATTCACTGAGAACCAATCACTTTCCTCTCTTACATCCTTGATAAAAACTTTTCACTGCTTTTAACAACATGCCTCCCACACCATATATTCTTAATACCTTCCACAAAGCATCTCTATCAACTCTATCATATACCTTCTCCAGATCCATAAATGCCACATACAAATCCATTTACTTTTCTAAGTATTTCTCACATACATTCTTCAAAGCAAACACCTGATCCACACATCCTCTACTACTTCTGAAACCACACTGCTCTTCCCCAATCTGATGCTCTGCGCATGCCTTCACCCTCTCAATCAATACCCCTCCCCCCCCCATATAATTTCCAAGGAATTCTCAACAAACTTATACCTCTGTAATTTGAGTACTCACTTTTATCCCCTTTGCCTTTGTACAATGGCACTATGCAAGCATTTCGCCAATCCTCACGCACCTCACCATGAATCATTAGATAACCTCACCAACCAGTCAACAATGCAGTCACACCCTTTTTTAATAGATTCCACTGCAATACCATCCAAACCCGCTGCCTTGCCGGCTTCCATCTTCCAAAAAGCTTTTACTACCTCTCCTCTGTTTACCAAATCATTTTCCCCAACCCTCTCACTTTGCACGCCACCTCGATCAAAGCACTCTATATCTGCCACTCTATCATCAAACACATTGAACAATCTTCAAAATACTCACTCCATCTCCTTCTCACATCACCACTACTTGTTATCACCTCTCCATTAGCCCCCTTCACTGTAGTTCCCATTTGTTCCCTTATCTTAAGCACTTTATTTCACTAAGATTTAATGATACTCCCTCATCCCAACTCTCATTTGCCCTCTTTTTCACCGCTTGCACATTTCTCTTGACCTCCTGCCTCTTTCTTTTATACATATCCCACTCATTTGCATTAGTTCCCTGCAAAAATCGTCCAAATGCCTCTCTCTTCTCTTTCACTAATAATCTTACTTCTTCATCCCACCACTCACTACCCTTTCTAATCTGCCCACCTCCCACGCTTCTCATGCCACAAGCATCTTTTGCGCAAGCCATCACTTCTTCCCTAAATACATCCCATCCCCCCCCCACTCCCCTTACGTCCTTTGTTCTCACCTTTTTCCATTCTGTACTCAGTCGCTTCTGGTACTTCCTCACACAAGTCTCCCTCCCAAGCTCACTTACTCTCACCACTCTTTTCACCCCAACATTCTCTCTTCTTTTCTGAAAACCTCTACAAATCTTCACTTCCGCCTCCACAAGATAGTGATCAGACATCCATCCAGTAGCACCTCTCAGCACATTAACGTCCAAAAGTCTTTCTTTCGCACGGCGATCATTTATCAAGTAATCCAGTAACGCTCTCTGGCCATCTCTCCTACTTACGTATACTTATGTATATCTCTCTTGTTAAACCAGGTATTCCCAATCACCAGTCCTTTTTCATCACATAAATCTACAAGCTCTTCACCATTTCCATTTTCAACACTGAACACCCCATGTACACCAGTTATTCCCTCAACTGCCACATTACTCACTTTTGCATTCAAATCACCCATCACTATAACCCGGTCTCGTGCTTCAAAACTACTAACGCACTCACGCAGCTGCTCCCAAAACACTTGCCTTTCATGATCTTTCTTCTCATGCCTTGGTGCATGTGCACCAATAATCACCCATCTCTCTCCATCCACTTTCAGTTTTACCCATATCAATCTAGCGTTTACTTTCTTGCACACTATCACATACTTCCACCATTCCTGTTTCAGGAGTATTGCTACTCCTTCCCTTCCTCTTGTCGTCTCACTAACCCCTGACTTTACTCCCACGACATTCCCAAACCACTCTTCCCCTTTACCCTTGACCTTCGTTTCACTCAGAGCCAATACATCCAAGTTCCTCTCCTCAAACATACTCCGATCTTTCCTTTTTTCTCATCTTGGTTACATCCACACACAGTTTGACACCCCAGTCTGGGCCTTCGGGGGGGAGGAGCACTCCCCGCGTGACTCCTTCTGTTTCCACTTTAAGAAAGTTAAAATGTAAGGAGGGAAGGGCTTCTAGCCCCTCGCTCCCATCCCCTTTAGTTGCCGTCTACGACACGTGAGGAATGCGTGGGAAGTATTCTTTCTCCCCTATCCCCAGGGATAATACATTTTTTTTTTCTCCCTAAAATTCAATGATACTCTCTCACCCCAACTCTCATTTGCCCTCTTTTTCACCTCTTGCACCTTTCTCTTGACCTCCTGCCTCTTTCTTTTATACAGCTCCCAGTCATTTGCACTATTTCCCTGTAAAAATTGTCCAAAAGCCTCTCTCTTCTCTTTCAGTAATGATTATACTTCTCCATCTCACCACTCACTACCGTCTCTAATCTGCCCAGCTCCCACGCTTCTCATGCCTCAAGCATCTTTTGCACAAACCATCACTACTTCCCTAAATACATCCCATTCCTCCCCCATTCCCCTTACGTCATTTGCTCTCATCTCTTTTCATTTTGCACTCAGTCTCACCTGGTACTTCCTCACACAAGTCTCCTTCCCAAGCGCACCTACTGTCATCACTCTTTTCACACCAACATTCTCCTTTCTTGTCTGAAATCCTCTACAAATCTTCACCTTCTCCATAAGATAATGATCAGACATCCCTCCAGTTGCACCTCTGAGCACATTAACATACAAAAGTCTCTCTTTCGCGCGCCTATCAATTAACACGTGATCCAATTACTCTCTCTGGCCATCTCTCCCACGCACATTCGTACACTTATGTTTATCTCTCTTTTTGAACCAGGTATTTCCAATTACCAGTTTTTTTTCAGCACACAAATCTATAAGCTCTTCACCATTTCCATTTACAACACTGAATACCCCATGTACACCAATTATTCCCTCAACTGCCACATTACTCACCTTTGCATTCAAATCACCCATCACTATAACCCGGTCTCGTGCAGCAAAACTGCTAACACAATCACTCAGCTGCCCCAAACCACTTGCCTCTCATGATCTTTCTTCTCATGACAAGGTGCATAGGCGGCAATAATCACCCATCTCTCTCCATCAACTTTCAGTTTTACCCATATCAATCTAGAGGTTATCTCTTACACTCTATCGCATACTCCCACAACTCCTGTTTCAGGAGTAGTGCTACTGATTCCTTTGCTTTTGTCCTCTCACCAGCCCCTGACTTTATTCCCAAAAATTCTCAAACCACTGTTCCCTTTACCATTGAGATTTGCATCACTCAGAGCCAAAACATCCTGGTTCCTTTCCTCAAACATAATACCTATCTCTTCTTTTTTCTCATCTTGGTTCCATCCACACACATTTAGACACCCCAATCTGAGCCTTCGAGGAGGATGAGCACTCCCCGCGTGACTCCCTCCTGGTTTGGAAATGTCTTGGGAGTAAAGTCAGCTGTCTGGTCGACCATTTGACCAATTTCAAAATACTATTTTATTGAAAAACATTGAATTAAAGAAACTTGAAATGGTGGAGGCTTTTCGCATTTCAAGAGAGAAGAAACGTGCCTTTCAAATGGCAGTACCGATACACTAGAAGAACCGGATGTTGGACTATTGCTATGATGAATTAAGGAAAGAACGCAATAGGCTACAAGTGTCACTAAATCGTAAGTTAGATCATCTTATTGAAAACAGCGACTGGACCAAGAACACAAACCCATCTTTTGTGGTAAACCTGTCTAATAAACAACTATATAAAGATTCCTTGTGTGCATTAGGCTATGGTTTAAGTTTTGTATGCTCTAACAGAGAAGCCAGCTGTGTTGACGTCACAAAGTCTTTTTGTAATTTAGAAAAATACAGCAATCTAAGTAATGAGGATATTAATATCTGCCAGTTTGTCAAAACCAGTGGAAGCTATTTGCCCTAAAAGATTCATAAGAGCTATTAATACCTTAAAAAAAGACAAGGATATACATATTACTAAAGCAGATAAGGCTAACACTGTTGTGATTTTAGACAAAAGTAACTATTTATCTAAAATGAATGATCTTCTAAATGATAACACAACATATTCTAAACTTAGTAAAAATCCCTTAGAAGCAGTTAATGCTCACTTCAATAAAGAAATGAAGTTGTTGTTGAAAGGTAGCATTTCTCTTATCAAAAGTTTGTCATCTCTGTCCCCTTCATTGCCATATATGAATGGACTTATCAAAACACATAAACAGAATTTCCAGCAAGACCTATAGTGAGTTCAGTAGGCTCTATCACATATAAATCGTCAAAATGGTTAGTTTCCTTATTAAGCCTTTTAGTGGGTAAGGTATCAAATTCTAATATCATGAACAATGTAGATTTAGTCAACAAGCTAAACAATATCAATGTTAATTTTGATTTCAAACTAGTTAGCTTTGATGTTTCGTCACTTTTCACTGAGGTTCCATTTGATGACCTTTTAGAATATTTATTTGATGTCTTGGATGATATTCATTTACCTGTTTCAAAGTCTAATTTCATTGAACTGATAGAATTGTGTATAAAAGATTGTGTATTTCAATTTAATGGAGATTACTATGCTCAAAAATTTGGTATGGCAATGGGTAAACCTCTTTCACCTGTACTAACCAATCTTTATATGGAATTTTTTGAAACAAAATTACTAAAGGATATCTTACCTTCTAATGCAATTTGGTTTAGGTATGTAGATGATGTTCTTTGTGTTTGGCCAACAAATGAAAATTTACAAATATTTCTCCCCTTACTTAACAATTTAGTACCTTCCATCAAATTTACTGTAGAAAATGAAAATAATGGTATGTTACCATTTTTAGATGCATGATCCATAGACAAGGAAACAAATTTAAGTTTAGCATATACAGAAAACCCACCAATGTATGCTCATATATCCATTATTACTCATCTCAACATGACAGAGTTAAATTATCATCATTTCAATCTATGTTCCTTTGGGCATTACGTATTTGCAGTCCAGAGTTTATTGATGATGAGTTTGAGAAGATATATTCTATTGGATCTAAGTTAAAGTACCCAAGATCTTTCATTGATAAATCCCTTAAGCTAGCAAAGAAATCATTTTATAGAGTTGAGCCCAAACCTCCCATTGACACCAAGAATCTTTTAGTTCTCCCTTTTGATATTAATTTCACTTTGCTTCCCATGTTGCTTAAACCCTTTAATGTAAATGTTGCCTTTAGCAACAATAATACTATAAAGAATATCTTAATCAGGAATTCACCAGAAAGTTCACTTGGTTGCATCTATAAAGTCCCTTGTGGAAACTGTGATAAATTTTATGTTGGTCAGACTGGTAAGGATCTTTCTGTTAGACTTAAGCAACATAAATATAGTATACGAACGGGACAAGAATCAAATGCCTTGTTTAATCATGTTAAAAACTATGATCATTGTATTGATTGGAGTAACGCCATCTCAGTTATTAACTCTAACTCTATTACCAAGAGAAATATCATTGAATCTTCTATTATTACATACACAAAGAATTATAATCTTAACATTAGTGATGGTCTATACAAATTAGATAACTTTATTGTTGATAAGATTTGTAAAATGATAAGTTTATGAACGCTCGTTGTATGTTTTGGACGATCACATGTTTACCAAATGGCGTCCTAGCTTTGTCTCTTCGATGTATATCAACTGACTGTTATATTTCTCTCATGTGTCTCCCCTGATGATGTCATTATTACCCAAGTTCCCAAGTGCACTTTCGTGTAATAATGACATCATCAGGGGAGACACAAGAGAGAAATATAACAGTCAGTTGATATACATCGAAGAGACAAAGCTAGGACGCCATTTGGTAAACATGTGATCGTCCAAAACATACAACGAGCGTTCATAAACTTATCATTTTACAAATCTTATCAACAATAAAGTTATCTAATTTGTATAGACCATCACTAATGTTAAGATTATAATTCTTTGTGTATGTAATAATATATATATATATATATATATATATATATATATATATATATATATATATATATATATATATATTATCCCTGGGGATAGGGGATTAAGAATACTTCCCACGTATTCCCTGCGTGTCGTAGAAGGCGACTAAAAGGGGAGGGAGCGGGGGGCTGGAAATCCTCCCCTCTCGTTTTTTTTTTAAATTTTCCAAAAGAAGGAACAGAGGGGGCCAGATGAGGATATTAAAAAAAAGGCCCAGTCCTCTGTTCCTAACGCTACCTCGCTAACGCGGGAAATGGCGAATAGTTTAAAAGAAAGAAAGAAAATATATATATATATATATATATATATATATATATATATATATATATATATATATATATATATATATATATATGTATATATACATATATATAATCATGTGGCTGGAATAGCCTACAAGCAATTATTCGACAATGATTTCCTGTTATATAATGGTTACCAGTTGTTGGTCCGATGGAAATTAAAGCAAAATGTTAATATTGAAATAGTGTCACATTACTGAAAAAGAAAAAGGAACATCGTTCTACCACCAAATGTGACAATGTGGAAATTCATATTAGAGAAGTTAATGTCACAATTAATGTCAGCTTAATGGAAGCAAACGTATCCTGCCTCCAATATGTCAGGCGTTGAGTTTTTAAGTTGAGGTTTAATGATAGACTGCACGTCCAACTGTCTCCAAACAATTAAGATAAACTTTGCACCGAATGGTGCCAATTGCAGTTGTCATAGCAGAGTAATTATTGGCCACCTCAATTAATGAACAGAGAAATGGAGTTGGTTTGCCAAGTTGAACCCTTACGCATGCGTGGGGTCAAAGGAAATTGCTCGCCTGATATTCATTAACAAAGACACTTTCATGCTACATAATGGTAGTTTTCACTTTCACTTTGAGTTTGAGGACATAAAGGACGTAGTTGAATGGCAGAGAATAGTAAAACGGCATTTAGAACATAGGTATAATGTATGGATTAGCGTTGGTTCACCGTAACACTTTCAAGGGATGCATGGAGTCGATTACATAGATTCGAATAATGGTCACGGCAGTCGGTCCACAATCAGCGCAGTTGTTCATCCTCCCCTGGGGTTTGGGCGATGAACAGAGTTTCTCACTTATTTTTGGAGCATACAAATTGTCAAAATGGTTAGGTTTTTTATTAAGCCCTTTAGTGGGTACGATATCAAATTTTAATATTATGAACAATGTAGATTTAGTTAACAAGATTAACAATATCAATATTAATTTTGATTTCAAACTTGTTAGCTTTAATGTTTCCTCACTTTTCACAAAAGTTCCAGTTAATGACCTTTTAGAATATACATTTGATGTCTTGGATGATATTCATTTACCTGTTTCAAAGTCTGTTTTCATTGAACAGAGAAAATTGTGTATACAAGACTGTTTTTCAATTCAATGGAGATTATTATACTCAAAAGTTTAGTACGGCAATGGGTAACCCTCTTTCACCTGTACTAAGTAATCTTCATAAGGATTTTTTTTAAACAAAATTACTAAAGGATATATTACCTTCTAATGCAATTTGGTTTAAGTATGTATATGGTGTTCTTTGTGTTTGGCCAACAAATGATAATTTACAAATAATTCTCCCCTTACTTAACAAATTAGTACCTTCCATCAAATTTACTGTAGAAAATGAAAATAATGGTATGTTACCAATTTTAGATTGCATGATCCATAGACAAGGAAACAAGTTTAAGTTTAACATATACAGAAAACCTACCAATGTATGCTTATATATCCATCATTACTCATCTCAACATGACAGAGTTAGATTATCATCATTTCAATCTATGTTCCTTAGAGCATTACGTATTTGCAGTCCAGAGTATGTTGATGATGAGTTTCAGAACATATATTCTATTGGATCGAAGTTAAAGTACCCTAGATCTTTCACTGATAAACCCCTTAAGTTAGCAAAGAATTATTTTATAGAGTTGAGCCCAAACCTCCCATTGACACCATGAATCTTTTAGTTTTCTCTTTTATTGATAATTCTACTTTACTTTTCATGTTGCTTAAATCCTTTAATGTAAATGTTGCCTTCAACAACGATGATACTATAGAGAATATCTTAATCAGGAATTCACCAGAAAATCCTCCTGGGTGCATCTATAAAGTGCCCTAAAGTTTAATGATACTCTCTCACCCCAACTCCCATTTGCCCTCTTTTTGCCTCTTGCACCTTTCTCTTAACCTCCTGCCTCTTTCTTTTATACATCTCCCACTCATTTGCATTATTTTCCCTGCAAAAATCGTCTAAATGCCTCTCTCTTCTCCTTTACTAATAATCTTACTTCTTCATCCCACCACGCACTACCCTTTCTAATCTGCCCATCTCCCAAGCTTCTCATGCCACAAGCATCTTTTGCACAAGCCATCACTGCATCTTTAAATACATTCCATTCCTCCCCCACTCCCCTTACGTCCTTTGTTCTCACCTTTTTCCATTCTGTACTCAGTGTCTCCTGGTACTTCCTCACACATGTCTCCTTCCCAAGCTCACTTACCCTCACCACTATCTTCACTCCAACATTCTCTCTTCATTTTTGAAAACCTCTACAATTCTTCACCTTCCCCTCCACAAGATAATGATCAGACATCTCTCCAGTTGCACCTCTCAGCACATTACCATCCAAAAGTCTTTCGCGCGCCTATCAATTAACACGTAATCCAATAACGCTCTCTGGCCATCTCTCCTACTTACATACGTATACTTATGTATATCTCTCTTTTTAAACCAGGTATTCCTAATCACCAGTCCCTTTTCAGCACATAGATCTACAAGCTCTTCACCATTTCCATTTACAACACTGAACACCCCATGTATACCAATTATTCCCTCAACTGCCACATTACGCTCCTTTGCATTCAAATCACCCATCACTATAACCCGGTCTGGTGCATCAAAACTACTAACACACTCACTCAGCTGCTCCCAAAACACTTGCCTCTCATGATCTTTCTTCTCATGCCCAGGTGCATATGCACCAATAATCACCCATCTCTCTCCATCCACTTTCAGTTTTACCCATATCAATCTAGAGTTTACTTTCTTACACTCTATCACATACTCCCACCACTCCTGTTTCAGTAGTGCCACACCTTCCCTTGCTCTCGTGATCTCACTAACCCCTGACTTCACTCCCGAGACATTCCAAAACCACTCTTCCCCTTTACCCTTGAGTTTCGTTTCACTCAGAGCCAAAACATCTAGGGTTCTTTCCTGAAACATACTACCTATCTCTCCTTTTTCTCATCTTGGTTACATCCACACACATTTAGACACCCCAGTCTGAGACTTCGAGAAGGATGAGCACTCCGCGCGTGACTCCTTCTTCTGTTTCCTATTTTAGAAAGTTGAAATATAAGGAGGGGAGGGTTTCTAGGCCCCCGCTCCCGTCCCCTTTAGTTGCCTCCTACGAAACGTGAGGAGTGCGTGGGAAGTATTCTTTCTCCCCTATCCCCAGGGATATATATATATATATATATATATATATATATATATATATATATATATATATATATATATATATATTTTGCTTTGTCGCTGTCTCCCGCGTTTGCGAGGTAGCGCAAGGAAACAGACGAAAGAAATGGCCCAACCCACCCCCATACACATGTATATACATACGTCCACACACGCAAATATACATACCTATACAGCTTTCCATGGTTTACCCCAGACGCTTCACATGCCTTGATTCAATCCACTGACAGCACGTCAACCCCGGTATACCACATCGACCCAATGCACTCTATTCCTTGCCCGCCTTTCACCCTCCTGCATGTTCAGCCCCCTATCACACAAAATCTTTTTCACTCCATCTTTCCACCTCCAATTTGGTCTCCCACTTCTCCTCGTTCCCCCCACCTCTGACACATATATCCTCTTGGTCAATCTTTCCTCACTCATTCTCTCCATGTGCCCAAACCATTTCAAAACACCCTCTTCTGCTCTCTCAACCACGCTCTTTTTATTTCCACACATCTCTCTTACCCTTACGTTACTTACTCGATCAAACCACCTCACACCACACATTGTCCTCAAACATCTCATTTCCAGCACATCCATCCTCCTGCGCACAACTCTATCCATAGCCCACGCCTCGCAACCATACAACATTGTTGGAACCACTATTCCTTCAAACATACCCATTTTTGCTTTCCGAGATAATGTTCTCGACTTCCACACATTCTTCAAGGCTCCCAGAATTTTCGCCCCCTCCCCCACCCTATGATCCACTTCCGCTTCCATGGTTCCACTTTACTTCCTCCAGTTTTTCTCCATTCGAACTTACCTCCCAGTTGACTTGACCCTCAACCCTACTGTACCTAATAACCTTGCTCTTATTCACATTTACTCTTAACTTTCTTCTTTCACACACTTTACCAAACTCAGTCACCAGCTTCTGCAGTTTCTCATATGAATCAGCCACCAGCGCTGTATCATCAGCGAACAACAACTGACTCACTTCCCAAGCTCTCTCATCAACAACAGACTTCATACTTGCCCCTCTTTCCAAAACTCGTGCATTCACCTCCCTAACAACCCCATCCATAAACAAATTAAACACCCATGGAGACATCACACACCCCTGCCGCAAACCTACATTCACTGAGAACCAATCACTTTCCTCTCTTCCTACACGTACACATGCCTTACATCCTCGATAAAAACTTTTCACTGCTTCCAACAACTTGCCTCCCACACCATATATTCTTAATACCTTCCACAGAGCATCTCTATCAACTCTATCATATGCCTTCTCTAGATCCATAAATGCTACATAAAAATCCATTTGCTCTTCTAAGTATTTCTCACATACATTCTTCAAAGCAAACACCTGATCCACACATCCTCTACCACTTCTGAAACCACACTGCTCTTCCCCAATCTGATGCTCTGTACACATATATATATATATATATATATATATATATATATATATATATATATATATATATATATATATATATTTATATATATATATATATATATATATATATATATATATATATATATATATATATATATATATATATATATATATATGGGGCCTTTGTTGTCTTTTCCTAGCGCTGCCTCGCACACGTGGGGGGGAAGGATGTTGTTGTTCCATGTGTGGCGGGGTGGCGATGGGAATGAGTGGGGGCAGACAGTGTGAATTGTGTACATGGGTATATGTGTATGTGTCTGTGTGTGTGTATGTGTGTGTACGTTGAGGTGTATAGGTGTGTATATGTGGTGTGTGTGGACGTGTATGTATATGCGTGTGTGTGTGGGTGGGTTGGACCATTCTTTCGTCTGTTTCCTTGCGCTGCCTCGCTGGTGCAGGGGACGGCGACGGGGCAAAGTGAATAAATAGATAAATATATATAGGGGAGAAAGAATACTTCCCACGTATTCCCTGCATGTCGTAGAAGGCGACTAAAAGGGAAGGGAGCGGGGGGCTGGAAATCCTCCCCTCTCATTTTTTTTTTAAATTTTCCAAAAGAAGGAACAGAGAAGGGGGCCATATGAGGATATTCCCTCAAAGGCCCAGTCCTCTGTTCTTAACGCTACCTCGCTAATGCGGGAAATGGCGAATAGTATGAAAAAAAAAAAAAAAAAAAAAAAAATATATATATATATATATATATATATATTATCCCTGGGGATAGGGGAGAAAGAATACTTCCCACGTATTCCCTGCGTGTCGTAGAAGGCGACTAAAAGGGGAGGGAGCGGGGGGCTGGAAATCCTCCCCTCTCGTTTTTTTTTTTTTTTTTTTTTTTTTTTTTTTTTGATTTTCCAAAGGAAGGAACGGAGAATTCGGCCGGGTGAGGGTGTTCCCTCAGGGGCCCGGTCCTCTGTTCTTGACGCTACCTCGCTAATGCGGGAAATGGCGAATAGTTTGAAAAAGATATATATATATGTTCCTAAGAGTCCACGGGCAAAATGAAAGACGATAGATTCCCAAGTGCACTTTCGTGTAATAATCACATCATCAGGGGAGAACACAAGCGAGAAATATAACAGTCAGTAGATATACAACGAAGAGACGTAGCTAGGACGCCATTTGGTAAACATGCGATTGTCCTAGCTACGTCTCATCGTTGTATATCAACTGACTGTTAAACTTCTCTCTTGTGTTCTCTCCTGATGATGTGATTATTACACGAAAGTGCACTTGGGAACTTATCGTGTAGCATCTTCATCAGCGACGCAGAGCGAATACCGGAAGGTTTTACGGACACGGTGGCAGATGAATGGCACGACCTCATCAGGCGATGGTTAGACGAGGGTCAGGTAAGAAATTGACGAATTTTTTTAATATGTAAGGATCTGAGCTGTTTATTCCTAGACTGATGATGGGATCGCTTTGAAAACTGGGTTTAGTAATGCTAGTGTGTCATACGTCTGTCTACAGTAGACTGACAGGATATATTCTTCTAGTGTTGTCCCGGTCAGTTTGACTGACTGATATCTGGCATGTGTAGGAAGAAAACACTTGATTCTTGTCCAGCACGAACACTTTACTGATGCTGCTTAGTTTTAAATTGGACCTTTTCCCACGTCATCCTAAGTAAACCTGGTTGCACTCTTTGCATGGTGCATGGTAAATACAACCATTTGAATTTTCAGGTGAGTTTTCTGTCAGTAGATTTATCATACAAATTGTAAAGATTAATTGAGTTGATTACCATCACCAAATGACTGAATCTAAATTTTTGATCCCTTCGTCCCTGTGAGTTTACGATATCCATTTTCCTTAATGAATAAAATGGAGGAACATTTTCCATCACTCGTGGTAAAAAAGCAAATATACTCTGGTCTCCGTTCGTTATGAAGTTATGATCAAAGCAATTGAAATAGGTAACTCGTTTGGATCTAAGCCATAAACGCAAAAGTAATTTTTCTTATAGCTGATGAAAGTGTATGCAGCTATGAATATGACACTTTTACTATAAGAAATGAATGAGAGCCCTTTATAGATTCCAGGTGTCTTCATAAACCCCAAATCCTATCATTAATCCCGAAATTCATCTGGGCTTGATGACAAACTTTTTAAGGTTCGCCCTACGAGTACGATGTAATGCGATCGAGTAATTATGATTCATTTTCTGAGTTTGTTGTGTACTGTGTTCAGCTTGTGTCCACAATGAATGCTTAGCTATCTAAGGTCTTGCATCATTCTAAATATTATGTATCTTCGGTGAGAAATTTTTTTTTTCCGAGCTGAAAGAGTCAAAAGAGGTTGGACCAAAGGGATAACGTTCAGAAGTTTTAAACGGAGGAGGGTGAGTGGGGTCATAGCTGAGGAGGGGGAGTGGAGTCATAGCTGAGAAGGGAGAGTGGAGTTATAGCTGAGGAGGGGGAGTGGAGTCATAGCTAAGGAAGGGGAGTGAAGTTATAGCTGAGGAAGGGGAGTGGAGTCATAGCTGAGAAGGGAGAGTGGAGTTATAGCTGAGGAAGGGGAGTGGAGTCATAGCTGAGGAAGGGGAGTGGAGTCATAGCTGAGGTGGGGGAGGGGAGTCATGGCTGAGGAGAGGGAGGGGTGTCATATACCTAATTCATTCGTCCATTACGTCAGGAGTGGGAGGGAGTCAGCCTCCGGTGAAGATGACCCCGTCATTCGAGATGGTCAGGTCCTTGATCTTGTCTCCAATGGGAGTAGCAAGGATACGTGGCAGAGGCTCTTTTCACCTGATGTTCTTTGAGGTCCTGAGATGAATAGACCCTTTTTTTACTATTTTATTTTAGATGGGGGATCCTTTTCATGGGCTCCTTCTGGGATTTAAGCCCTCATTGGATTCCCTTGTGAAAGCCATAGACTTTCAGGTACTCTGACGTGAGAACAAAATGTTCTTCACTCATTCCTGATGAACTGTGGCTTTTTCCTCCCTGAGTAGGGGCTCATCCTTTGTGTTCTGGTATAAAGGTCATACTCTGTGCCAGTTATGGTCAGCCATCATCAGTACTGTTGTTCAGAGAATTCAACAACAACAATATTATGAACAGATAAAGTTTTCATGAAAACACTTTTTTTTTTTAGTTTGTGAACAGATACCGCTTCTTATGAGCACATATACAGTTTTTTGCTTGACACTCCATCCTGTCGGTGTTCCGTGGGTGGATCAGAAAGCATGAAGTCAGTCAGGCATATATCAACACGTTTTCTTTTCATAATCAAGTGAGGTTTTTACTGATGCCTTTGGCTACCTTACCTGAAGTGTTGAGGGAGGATATCCTAACTGCTATGTATATCTGCTAATGTGTCCGTTTGTTTATACAGTCACAGACAGGAACGTATATAGAAAAAGAGAAAAAATGAAAAGATAGACGTAAATGAGTAAAAATTTGGCTTTCAGGTCCTTGAATTCTATCAGCCCATTTCTAGACAAGTACATAAGTGTGTATACCCTTTCCCCATCCTTCACGTATGCTGGGGCGAGGCTACGCCTTTCATTAAGGCTTCAGTTTAGATATAAAGTTGATTTCTCGTTGTAACAGCTCAGTATTATGTTGATACTGGTATTCTCTATCAAACTCAACAGTAATTCTAATCTTTACATCCGGAGAGATAATCAGAGTCTTTGGTTTTATATTTGTTTACAGTACGACAAATCTAGATAACTTGTTATTTCGTTCGTAATATAATTTTCACATTCTTCCATTGAAATATGAAGGATCATCTTGTAAAAGTTTCTCTCACCTCTTCTTATATGATTCCTTGAACAGCAGAATATTGCTCAGACAGAAGATGATATTGCTCAGAATATTTCTAAGACGGAAGATATATTGTTCAGAATACATCTAAGACGGAAGATATTACTGATAATTAGATCTGATTTGGTCTTCATTTGAGGTATATCATTTTCGCATATCTCTCTCTCTCTCTCTCTCTCTCTCTCTCTCTCTCTCTCTCTCTCTCTCTCTCTCTCTCTCTCTCTCTCTCTCTCTCTCTCTCTCTCTCTCTCTCTCTCTCTCTCCATCGTCATCTTGCCGAAGTGATGCAATTAAGGCTGGTCCACATTTAGCATAAATCATCACGAGTTTGATAAACTTGTATGGTAAAATAAAGTTCGTTTGCACCAACTTCCTCGTTGATGCAAATAACTGTCCTGTCTGACTGATGATATTGATGATGGCGGTTTTTGATGTCGGCCCCATGTTTTCTGCCTGGCTTGGCCGCTCCCACCCGCGCCACGCACTCACCTGAGCCACACAGCACGTCATGCAGGCTGGATGTTGAGAGCGCATAGTGCGCGATAGCTGGCAGCTGTGTTGCATGGATACCAGCTTCTCTCTCTCTCTCTCTCTCTCTCTCTCTCTCTCTCTCTCTCTCTCTCTCTCTCTCTCTCTCTCTCTCTCTCTCTCTCTCTCTCTCTCTCTCTCTCTCATCAGGTCGTAGCTGGCACGAAGGTCAGCTGACGGTAGTGTACTTGGCCAGCTCTACGGTACCTTTCACGTTCCCCTCTTTGGCCCAGGTTACTGTCTTTTCTTCCTGCCTCATATGCAAGTGGGCTGCTGCCAGTCCATCCACAAGCACACGATCTCTTGCTCTGCCATCACACCAGTAAGATAAGATAAACACCGCAGGACACAACTCCTCTCCAGCACATAACGTCATCATGACCATCAATTCGGTCATCTGTTCTCGCTACTTCCTCCCATGTACCCACGCCCCTCTCTCTACCCACGCCCTCTCCCTACCCACGCACGCTTCCTCCCCGTTCAGAGCCGAGCTTCTTTCGTAACCATCCCTCCTCCTCACTCAAGCCTCATCCCTACCCACGCCTTTTACTTCCCGCGGATCCTCCCTACCACGGCGCTTTACACTTTCCTGAGGTAGTTCGAAAGTACAGCTGCTAACGAGTATGGGAAACGACTCTCTCTCTCTCTCTCTCTCTCTCTCTCTCTCTCTCTCTCTCTCTCTCTCTCTCTCTCTCTCTCTCTCTCTCTCTCCATTCCTTTTTCCATATCATCCATCCCTCTCTCTCTCTTTTCCCCTTTCTTCACAGTGCGGTTGAATACCAGTGACTCAAAATTTCTTAATCACTTAATGGACCCCATCTTTCTTGGCTAATTGCACGAGATGTGAGGGCATAATACGATGAAGAAAACCTCCTGTGGTTCTGTAACCAATCCTATTTTTCTCTTTCAAAGGAACAATTGCTTGGAAATCTATGAGGTAATAATGGTTATGATTCTTAATGGCAAACTAGTCTTAAATTCTTAGAACTCTGTCGTATTTTGGGAGAGAACAATCTATGAGCGCATTTGATTGAGATAGGATTTCATTTTTGAAGTTTTTAATGTATGTGTCTCTGTCTGTCTGTCTGTCTGTCTGTCTGTCTGTGGCTCTAAGCGTATACAGGTATGAGGACTGCTTGCCAGTGGTGTATGTTGGAGGAACTTTCTGAAGCATTTTCAGCTACTGGGAGTTCCACGGTGGGCATGGTATCATGCAAAGGTTGTGCAGTGATTCTGTCTTCCAGATTCACGTACGTAATGTTTTGATGAGCTCCGGATCAAGCAGTGAGGCTTCAGTAAACTTTACTGTGGTAAGTAGTGAGGACAAAATTGAAGCCTTGACAATGTGTAGAAGGCTTTGGAAGGTCGGAGACCTGAGTCTGAGGCTTCACATACTTTCACCTGTCAACAGTACAATGTAGAACGAACAGTGAGCTGAATCATCGAAGCTTAGTGCATGATAATGGAGACAGCCATACTTGTATAAATATAATGAGACAGAGAAAATAAGATCTTTAAGAGACAATTAGATTATATTTCCTTAGGATTTACTCATTTATAGAGAAAAAAGAGTAATAGGTAGCTCAGCCCCTGTACATATCAAAGCGTGGAATAAAAAATGTTTTTCCTCTGCAATGATCCTATGTTGAATACAGACCAGATATTCCTTGGTGAGCCTCATTACGATCAACATTTCGTGCCTTGCGGCTTAAAGTCGATAGTAGGCTGGGCTATGAAGAACTGGGAAACTTGGAGGTGAATTAATGTAAAATGAAACGCATGGATAAGTCAATATTTACATTTACGTCATTTTCAAATTTGTGAAAAGAAATATGTTATTGTTCAGACCTTGTGTTTACATGCGCTGGCTAGGTGGGTGTTTGCCTTCATGCGCACGTGACGCGTTCGAGCCCACATACTTCATGTGTCGAGCTGCAGCAGATGACAAAGGACATTGGTATATCTCGAGCAAATGACATTGGATGTTAAGGTTAAGTGTTGGTTGGGGGGGGGGGGGGGTTTAGTCAGACGAGGTTGTCAAAGGTTGTGTTGATTTCTACAAGTCTTACACCTACACTAACAAGTCAGTCAACCCCACAGTCCCCCCAACCCCCCTCCAACCCCCCCAATCCCCCACTCACTATCGACTGCCCTAAAGTCGCAGGATAAAGAAAAAGACAGAAAAAAAAATACTTTATTAAGGTTCGTCCCGAAGTTTTTCTAGTCTTCATACAACACACTACCATTACAAAGGAAATTCTGTTCCACAGCAGTTCTGTGGTGGCGCCAGACTCCATCTGTGCAGCAGGGTGCCAGAAACTCTCAGCTCTCAGCACAAATGTGTCTCTTGGGCAGTCATGACCCAGATAAAAAACAGATGTAAGAATGGAATTTCAACACCAGAGTTAAAGAGGAGACGAACAGGATAGCGATACATAGAAATAGTAAAGTTAAATTTTGTAGCGTGTGTGTGTGTGTGTGTGTGTGTGTGTGTGTGTGTGTGTTTCGTGCTCATTTGCGATAATGCAATAAAATCGTGAGGCAGTTGAATTTGAGAAGGTTCTCAGTTGATTTCAAACCGACGAAGAATTACAGAAGGCAAAACACCATCACAAATGGGAAATGATATACTGTCATGTTTAATACACTCTCATAATCCAGCAGACAAAAGGCCATAAATAGAACAATGGCTCTTATTATATATATATATATATATATATATATATATATATATATATATATATATATATATATATATATATATATATATATATATATACATATATATATATATATATATATATATATATATATATATATATATATGTATATATATATATATATATATATATATATATATATATATATATATATATATATATATATATATATATATATATATTTTTTTTTTTTTTTTTTTTTGCTTTGTCGCTGTCTCCCGCGTTTGCGAGGTAGCGCAAGGAAACAGACGAAAGAAATGGCCCAACCCACCCCCATACACATGTATATACATACGTCCACACACGCAAAATATACATACCTACACAGCTTTCCATGGTTTACCCCAGACGCTTCACATGCCCCGATTCAATCCACTGACAGCACGTCAACCCCGGTATACCACATCGCTCCAATTCACTCTATTCCTTGCCCTCCTTTCACCCTCCTGCATGTTCAGGCCCCGATCACACAAAATCTTTTTCACTCCATCTTTCCACCTCCAATTTGGTCTCCCTCTTCTCCTTGTTCCCTCCACCTCCGACACATATATCCTCTTGGTCAATCTTTCCTCACTCATTCTCTCCATGTGACCAAACCATTTCAAAACACCCTCTTCTGCTCTTTCAACCACGCTCTTTTTATTTCCACACATCTCTCTTACCCTTACGTTACTTACTCGATCAAACCACCTCACACCAAACATTGTCCTCAAACATCTCATTTCCAGCACATCCATCCTCCTGCGCACAACTCTCTCCATAGCCCACGCCTCGCAACCATACAACATTGTTGGATCCACTATTCCTTCAAACATACCCATTTTTGCTTTCCGAGATAATGTTCTCGACTTCCACACATTCTTCAAGGCTCCCAGAATTTTCGCCCCCTCCCCCACCCTATGAACCACATCCGCTTCCATGGTTCCATACGCTGCCAGATCCACTCCCAGATATCTAAAACACTCCACTTCCTCCAGTTTTTCTCCGTTCAAACTCACCTCCCAATTGACCTGACCCTCAACCCTACTTTACCTAATAACCTTGCTCTTATTCACATTTACTCTTAACTTTCTTCTTTCACACAATTTACCAAACTCAGTTACCAGCTTCTGCAGTTTCTCACATGAATCAGCCACCAGCGCTGTATCATCAGCGAACAACAACTGACTCACTTCCCAAGCTCTCTCATCCCCAACAGACTTCATACTTGCCCCTCTTTCCAAAACTCTTGCATTCACCTCCCTAACAACCCCATCCATAAACAAATTAAACAACCATGGAGACATCACACACCCCTGCCGCAAACCTACATTCACTGAGAACCAATCACTTTCCTCTCTTCCCACACGTACACATGCCTTACATCCTCGAGAAAAACTTTTCACTGCTTCTAACAACTTGCCTCCCACACCATATATTCTTAACACCTTCCACAGAGCATCTATATATATATATATATATATATATATATATATATATATATATATATATATATATATATATATATATATATATATATATATATATATATATATATATATATATATATATATATATATATATATATATATATATATATGTATACATATATATATATTTTTTTTTTTTTTTTTTTTTTTTTTTTTTTATACTTTGTCGCTGTCTCCCGCGTTTGCGAGGTAGCGCAAGGAAACAGACGAAAGAAATGCCCCCCCCCCATACACATGTACATACACACGTCCACACACGCAAATATACATACCTACACAGCTTTCCATGGTTTACCCCAGACGCTTCACATGCCTCGATTCAATCCACTGACAGCACGTCAACCCCTGTATACCACATCGCTCCAATTCACTCTATTCCTTGCCCTCCTTTCACCCTCCTGCATGTTCAGGCCCCGATCACACAAAATCTTTTTCACTCCATCTTTCCATCTCCAATTTGGTCTCCCTCTTCTCCTCGTTCCCTCCACCTCCGACACATATATCCTCTTGGTCAATCTTTCCTCACTCATTCTCTCCATGTGCCCAAACCATTTCAAAACACCCTCTTCTGCTCTCTCAACCACGCTCTTTTTATTTCCACACATCTCTCTTACCCTTACGTTACTTACTCGATCAAACCACCTCACACCACACATTGTCCTCAAACATCTCATTTCCAGCACATCCATCCTCCTGCGCACAACTCTATCCATAGCCCACGCCTCGCAACCATACAACATTGTTGGAACCACTATTCCTTCAAACATACCCATTTTTGCTTTCTGAGATAATGTTCTCGACTTCCACACATTTTTCAAGGCTCCCAAAATTTTCGCCCCCTCCCCCACCCTATGATCCACTTCCGCTTCCATGGTTCCATCCGCTGACAGATCCACTCCCAGATATCTAAAACACTTCACTTCCTCCAGTTTTTCTCCATTCAAACTCACCTCCCAGTTGACTTGACCCTCAACCCTACTGTACCTAATAACCTTGCTCTTATTCACATTTACTCTTAACTTTCTTCTTCCACACACTTTACCAAACTCAGTCACCAGCTTCTGCAGTTTCTCACATGAATCAGCCACCAGCGCTGTATCATCAGCGAACAACAACTGACTCACTTCCCAAGCTCTCTCATCCCCAACAGACTTCATACTTGCCCCTCTTTCCAGGACTCTTGCATTTACCTCCCTAACAACCCCATCCATAAACAAATTAAACAACCATGGAGACATCACACACCCCTGCCGCAAACCTACATTCACTGAGAACCAATCACTTTCCTCTCTTCCTGCACGTACACATGCCTTACATCCTCGATAAAAACTTTTCACTGCTTCTAACAACTTGCCTCCCACACCATATATTCTTAATACCTTCCACAGAGCATCTCTATCAACTCTATCATATGCCTTCTCCAGATCCATAAATGCTACATACAAATCCATTTGCTTTTCTAAGTATTTCTCACATACATTCTTCAAAGCAAACACCTGATCCACACATCCTCTACCACTTCTGAAACCGCACTGCTCTTCCCCAATCTGATGCTCTGTACATGCCTTCACCCTCTCAATCAATACCCTCCCATATAATTTACCAGGAATACTCAACAAACTTATACCTCTGTAATTTGAGCACTCACTCTTATCCCCTTTGCCTTTGTACAATGGCACTATGCACGCATTCCGCCAATCCTCAGGCACCTCACCATGAGTCATACATACATTAAATAACCTTACCAACCAGTCAACAATACAGTCACCCCCTTTTTTAATAAATTCCACTGCAATACCATCCAAACCTGCTGCCTTGCCGGCTTTCATCTTCCGCAAAGCTTTTACTACCTCTTCTCTGTTTAACAAATCATTTTCCCTAACCCTCTCACTTTGCACACCACCTCGACCAAAACACCCTATATCTGCCACTCTGTCATCAGACACATTCAACAAACCTTCAAAATACTCATTCCATCTCCTTCTCACATCACCACTACTTGTTATCACCTCCCCATTTACGCCCTTCACTGAAGTTCCCATTTGCTCCCTTGTCTTACGCACCCTATTTACCTCCTTCCAGAACATCTTTTTATTCTCCCTAAAATTTACTGATAGTCTCTCACCCCAACTCTCATTTGCCCTTTTTTTCACCTCTTGCACCTTTCTCTTGACCTCCTGTCTCTTTCTTTTATACTTCTCCCACTCAATTGCATTTTTTCCCTGGAAAAATCGTCCAAATGCCTCTCTCTTCTCTTTCACTAATACTCTTACTTCTTCATCCCACCACTCACTACCCTTTCTAAACAGCCCACCTCCCACTCTTCTCATGCCACAAGCATCTTTTGCGCAATCCATCACTGATTCCCTAAATACATCCCATTCCTCCCCCACTCCCCTTACTTCCATTGTTCTCACCTTTTTCCATTCTGTACACAGTCTCTCCTGGTACTTCCCCACACAGGTCTCCTTCCCAAGCTCACTTACTCTCACCACCTTCTTCACCCCAACATTCACTCCTCTTTTCTGAAAACCCATACTAATCTTCACTTTAGCCTCCACAAGATAATGATCAGACATCCCTCCAGTTGCACCTCTCAGCACATTAACATCCAAAAGTCTCTCTTTCGCACGCCTGTCAATTAACACGTAATCCAATAACGCTCTCTGGCCATCTCTCCTACTTACATAAGTATACTTATGTAAATCTCGCTTTTTAAACCAGGTATTCCCAATCATCAGTCCTTTTTCAGCACATAAATCTACAAGCTCTTCACCATTTCCATTTACAACACTGAACACCCCATGCATACCAATTATTCCCTCAACTGCCACATTACTCACCTTTGCATTCAAATCACCCATCACTATAACCCGGTCTCGTGCATCAAAACCGCTAACACACTCATTCAGCTGCTCCCAAAACACTTGCCTCTCATGATCTTTCTTCTCATGCCCAGGTGCATATGCACCAATAATCACCCACCTCTCTCCATCAACTTTCAATTTTACCCATATTAATCGAGAATTTACTTTCTTACATTCTATCACATACTCCCACAACTCCTGTTTCAGGAGTATTGCTACTCCTTCCCTTGCTCTTGTCCTCTCACTAACCCCTGACTTCACTCCCCAGACATTTCCAAACCACTCTTCCCCTTTACCCTTGAGCTTCGTTTCACTCAGAGCCAAAACATCCAGGTTCCTTTCCTCAAACATACTACCTATCTCTCCTTTTTTCACATCTTGGTTACATCCACACACATTTAGGCACCCCACTCTGAGCCTTCGAGGAGGATGATCACTCCCCACGTGACTCCTTCTTCTGTTTCCCATTTTAGAAAGTTAATACAAGGAGGGGAGGATTTCCGGCCCCCCGCTCCCGTCCCCTCTAGTCGCTTTCTTTCCACATATATATATATATATATATATATATATATATATATATATATATATATATATATATATATATATATATATATATATATATATATATATATATATATATATATATATATATATATATATATATATATATATATATATATATATTTATATATATATATATATATATATATATATATATATATATATATATATATATATATATATATATATATATGTATACATATATATATATATATATATATATATATATATATATATATATATATATATATATATATATATTTTTTTTTTTTTTTTTTTTTTATACTTTGTCGCTGTCTCCCGCGTTTGCGAGGTAGCGCAAGGAAACAGACGAAAGAAATGGCCCAACCCCCCCCATACACATGTACATACACACGTCCACACACACAAATATACATACCAACACAGCTTTCCATGGTTTACCCCGGACGCTTCACATGCCCTGATTCAATCCACTGGCAGCACGTCAACCCCTGTATACCACATCGCTCCAATTCACTCTATTCCTTGCCCTCCTTTCACCCTCCTGCATGTTCAGGCCCCGATCACACAAAATCTTTTTCACTCCATCTTTCCACCTCCAATTTGGTCTCCCTCTTCTCCTCGTTCCCTCCACCTCCGACACACATATCCTCTTGGTCAATCTTTCCTCACTCATTCTCTCCATGTGCCCAAACCATTTTAAAACACCCTCTTCTGCTCTCTCAACCACGCTCTTTTTATTTCCACACATCTCTCTTACCCTTACGTTACTTACTCGATCAAACCACCTCACACCACACATTGTCCTCAAACATCTCATTTCCAGCACATCCATCCTCCTGCGCACAACTCTATCCATAGCCCACGCCTCGCAACCATACAACATTGTTGGAACCACTATTCCTTCAAAAATACCCATTTTTGCTTTCCGGGATAATGTTCTCGACTTCCACACATTTTTCAAGGCTCCCAAAATTTTCGCCCCCTCCCCCACCCTATGATCCACTTCCGCTTCTATGGTTCCATCCGCTGACAGATCCACTCCCAGATATCTAAAACACTTCACTTCCTCCAGTTTTTCACCATTCAAACTCACCTCCCAATTGACTTGACCCTCAACCCTACTGTACCTAATAACCTTGCTCTTATTCACATTTACTCTTAACTTTCTTCTTCCACACACTTTACCAAACTCAGTCACCAGCTTCTGCAGTTTCTCACATGAATCCGCCACCAGCGCTGTATCATCAGCGAACAACAACTGACTCACTTCCCACGCTCTCTCATCCCCAACAGACTTCATACTTGCCCCTCTTTCCAGGACTCTTGCATTTACCTCCCTAACAACCCCATCCATAAACAAATTAAACAACCATGGAGACATCACACACCCCTGCCGCAAACCTACATTCACTGAGAACCAATCACTTTCCTCTCTTCCTACACGTACACATGCCTTACATCCTCGATAAAAACTTTTCACTGCTTCTAACAACTTGCCTCCCACACCATATATTCTTAATACCTTCCACAGAGCATCTCTATCAACTCTATCATATGCCTTCTCCAGATCCATAAATGCTACATACAAATCCATTTGCTTTTCTAAGTATTTCTCACATACATTCTTCAAAGCAAACACCTGATCCACACATCCTCTACCACTTCTGAAACCACACTGCTCTTCCCCAATCTGATGCTCTGTACATGCCTTCACCCTTTCAATCAATACCCTCCCATATAATTTACCAGGAATACTCAACAAACTTATACCTCTGTAATTTGAGCACTCACTCTTATCCCCTTTGCCTTTGTACAATGGCACTATGCACGCATTCCGCCAATCCTCAGGCACCTCACCATGAGTCATACATACATTAAATAACCTTACCAACCAGTCAACAATACAGTCACCCCCTTTTTTAATAAATTCCACTGCAATACCATCCAAACCTGCTGCCTTGCCGGCTTTCATCTTCCGCAAATCTTTTACTACCTCTTCTCTGTTTACCAAATCATTTTCCCTAACCCTCTCACTTTGCACACCACCTCGACCCAAACACCCTATATCTGCTACTCTGTCATCAGACACATTCAACAAACCTTCAAAATACTCATTCCATCTCCTTCTCACATCACCACTACTTGCTATCACCTCCCCATTTACGCCCTTCACTGAAGTTCCCATTTGCTCCCTTGTCTTACGCACCCTATTTACCTCCTTCCAGAACATCTTTTTATTCTCCCTAAAATTTACTGATAGTCTCTCACCCCAACTCTCATTTGCCCTTTTTTTCACCTCTTGCACCTTTCTCTTGACCTCCTGTCTCTTTCTTTTATACTTCTCCCACTCAATTGCATTTTTTCCCTGCAAAAATCGTCCAAATGCCTCTCTCTTCTCTTTCACTAATACTCTTACTTCTTCATCCCACCACTCACTACCCTTTCTAAACAGCCCACCTCCCACTCTTCTCATGCCACAAGCATCTTTTGCGCAATCCATCACTGATTCCCTAAATACATCCCATTCCTCCCCCACTCCCCTTACTTCCATTGTTCTCACCTTTTTCCATTCTGTACACAGTCTCTCCTGATACTTCTTCACACAGGTCTCCTTCCCAAGCTCACTTACTCTCACCACCTTCTTCACCCCAACATTCACTCTTCTTTTCTGAAAACCCATACTAATCTTCACCTTAGCCTCCACAAGATAATGATCAGACATCCCTCCAGTTGCACCTCTCAGCACATTGACATCCAAAAGTCTCTCTTTCGCACGCCTGTCAATTAACACGTAATCCAATAACGCTCTCTGGCCATCTCTCCTACTTACATAAGTATACTTATGTATATCTCGCTTTTTAAACCAGGTATTCCCAATCATCAGTCCTTTTTCAGCACATAAATCTACAAGCTCTTCACCATTTCCATTTACAACACTGAACACCACATGCATACCAATTATTCCCTCAACTGCCACACTACTCACCTTTGCATTCAAATCACCCATCACTATAACCCGGTCTCGTGCATCAAAACCGCTAACACACTCATTTAGCTGCTCCCAAAACACTTGCCTCTCATGATCTTTCTTCTCATGCCCAGGTGCATATGCACCAATAATCACCCACCTCTCTCCATCAACTTTCAATTTTACCCATATTAATCGAGAATTTACTTTCTTACATTCTCTCACATACTCCCACAACTCCTGTTTCATGAGTATTGCTACTCCTTCCCTTGCTCTTGTCCTCTCACTAACCCCTGACTTCACTCCCCAGACATTTCCAAACCACTCTTCCCCTTTACCCTTGAGCTTCGTTTCACTCAGAGCCAAAACATCCAGGTTCCTTTCCTCAAACATACTACCTATCTCTCCTTTTTTCACATCTTGGTTACATCCACACACATTTAGGCACCCCACTCTGAGCCTTCGAGGAGGATGAGCACTCCCCGCGTGACTCCTTCTTCTGTTTCCCATTTTAGAAAGTTAATACAAGGAGGGGAGGATTTCCGGCCCCCCGCTCCCGTCCCCTCTAGTCGCTTTCTACGACACGCGAGGAATACGTGGGAAGTATTCTTTCACCCCTATCCCCAGGGATAATATACATATATATATACACACACACACACACACACACACACACACACACACACACACACACACGCGCACACACACACACACATATATATACATATGAAAAATGTAAGAAACAATTTAGAAAACAAACTTTTAGCTTGAAATGAATGAAAAAATGAACGTCACATAATGGTTCAACCTCTGGCTATGGAAAAGGAAATGTAAAATTTATTCACACAAACGTCAATAGCAGTTCTCATCAATTTCACCACTGAATCAATAAGCTTCAATGTCTAAGCTACATTTTTCTCCAACTTCACTATTTTCTTGTCAAAACACCATGCATGAAAACTATCACTCCAGTAACACAACTATAAACATTTACTTCCCCTTTAAAAAGTTCTGGGGAAGTCTGTCTCGATACACTGCGGCGAGGCGACGCGACGCTGACACAATCACTGTCACAATATCACTTCTGCCTCCTTCCAAGCGTTGTTTCAGGGAATAATTCCGGGTTGAGTTCCATCAGTATACAGTATATATATATATATATATATATATATATATATATATATATATATATATAGATATATATATATATATATATATATATATATATATATATATATATGTTGGGGTGAAGAGGGTGGTGAGAGTAAGTGAGCTTGGGAAGGAGACTTGTGTGAAGAAGTACCAGGAGAGACTGAGTACAGAATGGAAAAAGGTGGGAACAATGGAAGTAAGGGGAGTGGGGGAGGAATGGGATGTATTTAGGGAATCAGTGATGGATTGCGCAAAAGATGCTTGTGGCATGAGAAGAATGGGAGGCGGGTTGATTAGAAAGGGTAGTGAGTGGTGGGATGAAGAAGTAAGATTATTAGTGAAAGAGAAGTGAGAGGCATTTGGACGATTTTTGCAGGGAAAAAATGCAATTGATTAGGAGATGTATGAAAGAAAGAGACAGGAAGTCAAGAGAAAGGTGCAAGAGGTGAAATAGAGGGCAAATGAGAGTTGGGGTGAGAGAGTATCATTAAGTTTTGGGAAAATAAAAAGATGTTCTGGAAGGAGGTAAATAAAGTGCGTAAGACAAGGGACCAAATGGGAACTTCAGTGAAGGGCGCAAATGGGGAGGTGATAACAAGTAGTGGTGATGTGAGGAGGAGATGGAGTGAGCATTTTGAAGTTTTGTTGAATGTGTATGATGATAGAGTGGCAGATATAGGGTGTTTTGGTCGAATTGGTGTGCAAAGTGAGAGGGTTAGGGAAAATGATTTGGTAAACAGAGAAGAGGTAGTAAAAGCTTTGCGGAAGATGAAAGCCGGCAAGGCAGCAGGTTTGGATGGTATTGCAGTGGAATTTATTAAAAACGGGGGTGACTGTATTATTGACTGGTTGGTAAGGTTATTTAATATATGTATGACTCATGGTGAGGTGCCTGAGGATTGGCGGAATGCGTGCACAGTGCCATTGTACAAAGGCAAAGGGGATAAGAGTGAGTGCTCAAATTACAGAGGTATAATTTTGTTGAGTATTCCTGGTAAATTATATGGGAGGGTATTGATTGAGAGGGTGAAGGCATGTACAGAGCATCAGATTGGGGAAGAGCAGTGTGGTTTCAGAAGTGGTAGAGGATGTGTGGATCAGGTGTTTGCCTTGAAGAATGTATGTGAGAAATACTTAGAAAAGCAAATGGATCTGTATGTAGCATTTATGGATCTGGAGAAGGCATATGATAGAGTTGATAGAGATGCTCTGTGGAAGGTATTAAGAATATATGGTGTGGGAGGCAAGTTGTTAGAAGCAGTGAAAAGTTTTTATCGAGGATGTAAGGCATGTGTACGTGTAGGAAGAGAGGAAAGTGATTGGTTCTCAGTGAATGTAGGTTTGCGGCAAGGGTGTGTGATGTCTCCATGGTTGTTTAATTTGTTTATGGATGGGGTTGTTAGGGAGGTGAATGCAAGAGTTTTGGAAAGAGGGGCAAGTATGAAGTCCGTTGTGGATGAGAGAGCTTGGGAAGTGAGTCAGTTGTTGTTCGCTGATGATACAGCGCTGGTGGCTGATTCATGTGAGAAACTGCAGAAGCTGGTGACTGAGTTTGGTAAAGTGTGTGAAAGAAGAAAGTTAAGAGTAAATGTGAATAAGAGCAAGGTTATTAGGTACAGTAGGGTTGAGGGTCAAGTCAATTGGGAGGTAAGTTTGAATGGAGAAAAACTGGAGGAAGTAAAGTGTTTTAGATATCTGGGAGTGGATCTGGCAGCGGATGGAACCATGGAAGCGGAAGTGGATCATAGGGTGGGGGAGGGGGCGAAAATCCTGGGAGCCTTGAAGAATGTGTGGAAGTCGAGAACATTATCTCGGAAAGCAAAAATGGGTATGTTTGAAGGAATAATGGTTACAACAATTTTGTATGGTTGCGAGGCGTGGGCTATGGATAGAGTTGTGCGCAGGAGGGTGAATGTGCTGGAAATGAGATGTTTGAGGACAATGTGTGGTGTGAGGTGCTTTGATCGAGTAAGTAACGTAAGGGTAAGAGAGATGTGTGGAAATAAAAAGAGCGTGGTTGAGGGAGCAGAGGAGGGTGCTTTGAAATGTTTTGGGCACATGGAAAGAATGAGTGAGGAAAGATTGACCAAAGTATATATGTGTCGGAGGTGGAGGGAACGAGGAGAAGTGGGAGACCAAATTGGAGGTGGAGGGATGGAGTGAAAAAGATATTGCGTGATCGGGGCCTGAACATGCAGGAGGGTGAAAGGAGGGCAAGGAATAGAGTGAATTGGATCGATGTGGTATACCGGGGTTGACGTGCTGTCAGTGGATTGAATCAAGGCATGTGAAGAGTCTGGGGTAAACCATGGAAAGTTGTGTGTGTCAACCCCGGTATACCACATCGATCAAATTCACTCTATTCCTTGCCCTCCTTTCACCCTCCTGCATGTTCAGGCACCGATCACACAAAATCTTTTTCACTCCATCCCTCCACCTCCAATTTGGTCTCCCACTTCTCTTCGTTCCCTCCACCTCCGACACATATATCCTCTTGGTCAATCTTTCCTCACTCATTCTCTCCATGTGCCCAAACCATTTCAAAACACCCTCTTCTGCTCTCTCAACCACGCTCTTTTTATTTCCACACATCTCTCTTACCCTTGGGTTACTTACTCGATCAAACCACCTCACATCACACATTGTCCTCAAACATCTCATATCCAGCACATCCATCCTCCTGCGCACAACTCTATCCATAGTCCACGCCTCGCAACCATACAACATTGTTGGAACCACTATTCCTTCAAACATACCCATTTTTGCTTTCCGAGATATTGTTCTCGAATTCCAAACATTCTTCAAGGCTCCCAGAATTTTCGCCCCCTCCCCCACCCTATGATCCACTTCCGCTTCCATGGTTCCATCCGCTGCTAGATCCACTCCCAGATATCTAAAACACTTCACTTCCTCCAGTTTTTCTCCATTCAAACTCAGCTCCCAATTGACTTGACCCTCAAACCTACTGTACCTAATAACCTTGCTCTTATTCACATTTACTCTTAACTTTCTTCTTTCACACACTTTACCAAACTCAGTCACCAGCTTCTGCAGTTTCTCACATGAATCAGCCACCAGCGATGTATCATCAGCGAACAACAACTGACTCACTTCCCGAGCTCTCTCATCCCCACCAGACTTCATACTTGCCCCTCTTTCCAAAACTCTTGCATTCACCTCCCTAACAACCCCATCCATAAACAAATTAAACAACATGGAGACAGGACACACCCCTGCCGCAAAAATACATTCACTGAGAACCTATCACTTTCCTCTCTTCCTACACGTACACATGCCTTACATCCTCGATAAAAACTTTTCACTGCTTCTAACAACTTACCTCCCACACCATATATTCTTAATACCTTCCACAGAGCATCTCTATCAACTCTATCATATGCCTTCTCCAGATCCATAAACGCTACATACAAATCCATTTGCTTTTCTAAGTATTTCACACATACATTCTTCAAAGCAAACACCTGATCCACACATCCTCTACCACTTCTGAAACCACACTGCTCTTCCCCAATCTGATGTTCTGTACATGCCTTCACCCTCTCAATCAATACCCTCATATATAATTTACCAGGAATACTTAACAAACTTATACCTCTGTAATTTGAGCACTCACTCTTATCCCCTTTGCCTTTGTAGAATGGCACTATGTACGCATTCCGCCAATCCTCAGGCACCTCACCATGAGTCATACATATATTAAATAACCTTACCAACCAATCAATAATACAGTCACCCCCTTTTTAAATAAATTCCACTGCAATACCATCCAAACCTGCTGCCTTGCCGGCTTTCATCTTCCGCAAAGCTTTTACTACCTCTTCTCTCTTTACCAAATCATTTCAATAACCCTCTCACTTTGCACACCACCTCGACCAAAACACCCTATATCTGCCAATCTATCATCAAACAATTTCAACAAACCTTCAAAATACTCACTCCATCTCCTTTTGCACATCAGCACTACTTGTTATCACCTCCCCATTTGTGCCCTTCACTGAAATTCCCATTTCCTCCCTTATCTTACGCACTTTATTTACCTCCTTCCAGAACATCTTTTTATATATATATATATATATATATATATATATATATATATATATATATATATATATATATATATATATATATATATATATATATATATATATATATATATGTTTTGGGAGCAGCTAAATGAGTGTGTTAGCGGTTTTGATGCACGAGACCGGGTTATAGTGATGGGTGATTTGAATGCAAAGGTGAGTAATGTGGCAGTTGAGGGAATAATTGGTATGCATGGGGTGTTCAGTGTTGTAAATGGAAATGGTGAAGAGCTTGTAGATTTATGTGCTGAAAAAGGACTGATGATTGGGAATACCTGGTTTAAAAAGCGAGATATACATAAGTATACTTATGTAAGTAGGAGAGATGGCCAGAGAGCGTTATTGGATTACGTGTTAATTGACAGGCGTGCGAAAGAGAGACTTTTGGATGTCAATGTGCTGAGAGGTGCAACTGGAGGGATGTCTGATCATTATCTTGTGGAGGCTAAGGTGAAGATTAGTATGGGTTTTCAGAAAAGAAGAGTGAATGTTGGGGTGAAGAAGGTGGTGAGAGTAAGTGAGCTTGGGAAGGAGACCTGTGTGAAGAAGTATCAGGAGAGACTGTGTACAGAATGGAAAAAGGTGAGAACAATGGAAGTAAGGGGAGTGGGGGAGGAATGGGATGTATTTAGGGAATCAGTGATGGATTGCGCAAAAGATGCTTGTGGCATGAGAAGAGTGGGAGGTGGGCTGTTTAGAAAGGGTAGTGAGTGGTGGGATGAAGAAGTAAGAGTATTAGTGAAAGAGAAGAGAGAGGCATTTGGACGATTTTTCCAGGGAAAAAATGCAATTGAGTGGGAGAAGTATAAAAGAAAGAGACAGGAGGTCAAGAGAAAGGTGCAAGAGGTGAAAAAAAGGGCAAATGAGAGTTGGGGTGAGAGACTATCAGTAAATTTTAGGGAGAATAAAAAGATGTTCTGGAAGGAGGTAAATAGGGTGCGTAAGACAAGGGAGCAAATGGGAACTTCAGTGAAGGGCGTAAATGGGGAGGTGATAACAAGTAGTGGTGATGTGAGAAGGAGATGGAGTGAGTATTTTGAAGGTTTGTTGAATGTGTCTGATGACAGAGTAGCAGATATAGGGTGTTTTGGTCGAGGTGGTGTGCAAAGTGAGAGGGTTAGGGAAAATGATTTGGTAAACAGAGAAGAGGTAGTAAAAGATTTGCGGAAGATGAAAGCCGGCAAGGCAGCAGGTTTGGATGGTATTGCAGTGGAATTTATTAAAAAAGGGGGTGACTGTATTGTTGACTGGTTGGTAAGGTTATTTAATGTATGTATGACTCATGGTGAGGTGCCTGAGGATTGGCGGAATGCGTGCATAGTGCCATTGTACAAAGGCAAAGGGGATAAGAGTGAGTGCTCAAATTACAGAGGTATAAGTTTGTTGAGTATTCCTGGTAAATTATATGGGAGGGTATTGATTGAGAGGGTGAAGGCATGTACAGAGCATCAGATTGGGGAAGAGCAGTGTGGTTTCAGAAGTGGTAGAGGATGTGTGGATCAGGTGTTTGCTTTGAAGAATGTATGTGAGAAATACTTAGAAAAGCAAATGGATTTGTATGTAGCATTGATGGATCCTGAGAAGGCATATGATAGAGTTGATAGAGATGCTCTGTGGAAGATATTAAGAATATATGGTGTGGGAGGCAAGTTGTTAGAAGCAGTGAAAAGTTTTTATCGAGGATGTAAGGCATGTGTACGTGTAGGAAGAGAGGAAAGTGATTGGTTCTCAGTGAATGTAGGTTTGCGGCAGGGGTGTGTGATGTCTTCATGGTTGTTTAATTTGTTTATGGATGGGGTTGTTAGGGAGGTGAATGCAAGAGTTTTGGAAAGAGGGGCAAGTATGAAATCTGTTGGGGATGAGAGAGCTTGGGAAGTGAGTCAGTTGTTGTTCGCTGATGATACAGCGCTGGTGGCTGATTCATGTGAGAAACTGCAGAAGCTGGTGACTGAGTTTGGTAAAGTGTGTGAAAGAAGAAAGTTAAGAGTAAATGTGAATAAGAGCAAGGTTATTAGGTACAGTAGGTTTGAGGGTCAAGTCAATTGGGAGGTGAGTTTGAATGGAGAAAAACTGGAGGAAGTGAAGTGTTTTAGATATCTGGGAGTGGATCTGTCAGCGGATGGAACCATGGAAGCGGAAGTGGATCATAGGGTTGGGGAGGAGGCGAAAATTCTGGGAGCCTTGAAGAATGTGTGGAAGTCGAGAACATTATCTCGGAAAGCAAAAATGGGTATGTTTGAAGGAATAGTGGTTCCAACAATGTTGTATGGTTGCGAGGCGTGGGCTATGGATAGAGTTGTGCGCAGGAGGATAGATGTGCTGGAAATGAGATGTTTGAGGACAATGTGTGGTGTGAGGTGGTTTGATCGAGTAAGTAACGTAAGGGTAATAGAGATGTGTGGAAATAAAAGGAGCGTGGTTGAGAGAGCAGAAGAGGGTGTTTTGAAATGGTTCGGGCACATGGAGAGAATGAGTGAGGAAAGATTGACCAAGAGAATATATGTGTCGTAGGTGGAGGGAACGAGGAGAAGAGGGAGACTAAATTGGAGGTGGAAAGATAGAGTGAAAAAGATTTTGTGTGATCGGGGCCTGAACATGCAGGAGGGTGAAAGGAGGGCAAGGAATAGAGTGAATTGGAGCGATGTGGTATACCGGGGTTGACGTGCTGTCAGTGGATTGAATCAAGGCATGTGAAGCGTCTGGGTAAACCATGGAAAGCTGTGTAGGTATGTGTATTTGCGTGTGTGGACGTATGTATATACATGTGTATGGGGGTGGGTTGGGCCATTTCTTTCGTCTGTTTCCTTGCGCTACCTCGCAAACGCGGGAGACAGCGACAAAGCAAAAAAAAAAAAGAAAAAAAAAAAAAAAAAAAAATATATATATATATATATATATATATATATATATATATATATATATATATATATATATATATATATATATATATATATATATATATATATATATATATATATATATATATATATATTCTCTGGACTGGTTTAATGGTCTTCTCTGGCAATGTCTGGAAGTTTTACATGCAGGCTGATATGACCAGCAGCCCCACTGGAGTGGAAGGGGAGACGGAGACCCTAAGGCCACTGCCAACGACGAGATTTAGCCACAGTGGTAGGGCTCGCCACAGTGGTAGGGCTCGCCACAGTGGTAGGGCTCGCCACAGTGATAGGTCTCACCACAGTGGTAGGGCTCACCACAGTGGTAGGGCTCCCCACAGTGGTAGGGCTTGCCACAGTGGTAGGGCTTGCCACAGTGGTAGGGCTTGCCACATTGGTAGGGCTCGCCACAGTGGTAGGGCTCACCACACGTCCTGCCTGATGTGTGAGAGCGGTACTCTCAGCCGCCACATACGCTACATCTGGTTTCAGCCAAATGTCAAGGTTTCTATCAAATGTTTTCAGCAATTTGTTATCTGCGTGTTTGTTATCCCTCCTATCTCTGTACTGGAGGATGACTCAAGCTTCGTGGCTTGTCCGTCGTATATTCTCGCCTGACGTATCTTCTGTATGGTCCAGCGTGTTCTGATGACGTAATGACATCTTCCGTTGAAAGGCCTTTTGTTTAGTATTTCTTATTTTTCCTGCAGTCTCCTGCCCTGCGTAGATAATCATTTATTTTCCTCTTCTTTCTAGGCTGTACAGTTGCAGGTCTTACATCCTTCCATAGTCGGCCATATGTGCCTTAGTGGTTATAAATTCCCAGTTTAATTCTCATTGTTTCATTGGTGTGCACATAACGCGGCAGTATTCAGTTTTGCTTCTTGTGTTTACGCTAAACATTTTCACTGGGTTCTCAGGATCATACTGACGGTGTATTCGGAAACATAGTTCATAACTCATGATAACATCCACATCTGTTGGCACACTCCCTGTGAAGTGTCCTTGTGTCGGGTCTTTGTATGGCACTGCTAATGAATCTTTCCTTGATACACAAATAATTTACTTAGATTTATCTTCATTAAGGGAGAGAGAGAGAGAGAGAGAGAGAGAGAGAGAGAGAGAGAGAGAGAGAGAGAGAGAGAGAGAGAGAGAGAGATCCAGACGTCATGCTATTTTCTTTTCCCCTCGCAACACAGTCACTCTCGCTCAGACTTATCAGAAAGATATCGTCTTCGAAAAATTGTCATGTTGGGGATAATTACGCGCTGCTAATGACGCCGGAAACAATAGTCAAGGTAGATAACAGCTCACCGTATCTTGGCTTCATGGAGGCATACGCCAGTATTACGCACTTCAGGGAATCATGAGACAAACTGTTGTCTGAAGAAAGTTCATGAATGACAACAACAGAATTCTGATTATCAGCAGCATCAAAAAGAAAACGGTAAAGATATATAGGTGGCACGAGAGAAATATGATGGTGGGAAATATGTAGGTGGGACGAGAAGAAAACGGTGGGAAATATGTAGGTGGGACGAGAAGAAAACGGTGGGAAATATGTAGGTGGGAGGAGAAGAAAGCGGTGGTAAACATTTAGGTGGGACAAGTAGACCGGGGGCGCAGTAAGTGTATTAGGAACGGACTAGGTGTTTACGAACTAGGGGACAGACTAGGTGGATTAGGTGACAGTAGACGCAGTAAGTGAACTAGACTTATAGGGACGGACTAGAAGAACTAGGCACCAGCAAGTAGACGTAATAGGTGAACTACGCAGGTGGGTACGGACTAGGTGAATTAGGTGCCAGTGGACGCAGTAGGTGAACTAGGCAGGTAGGGATGAACGAGGTGAACTAGGTGCCAGTGGACGCAGTAGTTACTATCATCAATATGAGAACTGCGGAACTAATGACGTTCGTCCTGGGAATTTTTCTCTTGGCTTGAGTTTTATTTCTACCATATTCTAGGATGATATGAATAGGATTATGACATTCCTACATTCCAAGGATTCCCGGTAGATGAAGATTCCTCCCTGACCTGTACCTGTGGCCTGGTATCATGGAAACCAAAGAGACATATATGGCACAGCGTATTTCTTTCTTTTGAAAAGATATCCGGAAAAAAGATCTTTACCGAATTTTTGATATTTGTGAATTTTTGAATTATCTAAAAGAACGGATTAAATTCTGTGTTATTTTCTACATTTGATGAGGAAACCAGAATTAAGTTACTTAACGGGATTACACAGCATCACTCTCTGGTTATTAGCAATATCAGTTTGTTTGGCAATGACCTTTTATAAGGTCAGAGGTCATGAGAGAGCCTGAATAGGGATGGGTGATGGAGGGAGGAGGGGGCTGTACACACCCCAGCTCCAGGCTCCCTCCCTTATAAGACGTAGTTCGAGCAGGAGCCTGGGTTGGAGCCTCCCTGGGTCCTGGTGAAACGGCTTCTGCATCGTCAGGAGAAGGGGGAAAAAAGCCGGCCTCTTCATTTACCCGGTTAAGGAAGTACTGTAATAGGAATTAGAATTGCAAATGTTCCCCCTGAGTGCAGAATGGCGTTCCAGCCTTTATTTCTCATAGCACTGAGGTATGTGAGAGGGACAGGAATATCTCCTTTATGTTCATCCACACACACACACACACACACACACACACACACACACACACACACACACACACACTAACACAGACACACACACACACACACACACACACACACACACACACACACACATACACACACACACACATACACACATACACATACACACACACACACACACACACACACACACACACACACACACACACACACACACACACACACACACACACACACACATATACACACACTCCTATGAGGAAGCAATTTTTCTTGTAGACAGCAGAGATAATTGGATGAATTGTTTGAATTAAGGCCGCCAGAAAGCATTTGACACTATCCACATAAGAGACTGATAGAGGACTTACTCAAGTAAGGACAGGGGAAAGAATCCTTAGATGTTGAGAAGATTCTGTTATGGAGGGGAACAAAGGGCCCGTGTCAGAGTCGCTTTTTCATAATCGGCTGGTGTCACCACAGGTGTGCCACAGCGTTCAGTCCTGGGCTTTGATCTGTGTAAATGACTTCCCGGACGGGTTGGAGTCCTACCTGAATATGTTTGCGGATGATGTCATGATTATGAGGGATGTAAACAGAGAAGAGGATTGCATCAAATTGCCATGGTACTTAGACAAACTCAAGAGTTGGTCTCATGTATGGTCGATGAAATCCAACCGAGTATAATGCGAAGGAATGAGGATGTGACACAGTGAAGGAAGGCCTCAGTTTGAGTACTGTATGACGGAGCATAAACTGCCGGACTTGCAGTGTAAAAAAGAGTTGGAGATCGACATTGTACCTAACGTGTCGCAATAGCCCCGATATAGGGAGACCATTTAAGGAGACAGACTGTTTGCTGGTAAATACAGGAACTGCATTCGAGTGCATGGGTAAAGAAATATTCAGGTGAGCTGGTCACAGCATACGGTAGGGCAGAACTAGAATATGCTTCTCATATCTAGTCATAATTCTTAATATACAGAGATCTATAAGAGAAGGTCCTAAGGTGGGCAACAATGACTGTGATGGAAATGAAAGAGCTAAGTTAGAGTAAAAGATTGGATGCTTTAAGTTTGCAGACTATGGAAGACAGAAGAGTGATGGGTGACCTGTTCACAAGTGCAGGATATTCAAATCCTGTTGTTGATGTAGTTAGGCGTACTGGTTTTTGAAAGATGCAGGAACAGAACAACCAAAGAACATGACATGAAAATACAGAAGAAACTTGTTAGAAAGGATGTGTAGACATACTTTTATAGCATATGAGTTGTGGATGAATGGAATAAAATGAATAAGGATATAGTAAATGCAGAAAACATACAGGAGTTTAAAATGATATATGATAGCAAATGTTGAAGAGATGAAGCCCCACTGGTGTACACTTTCCTCTTCGAATCGTATAAAAAGACATTTATCCATAGTACAGACGCTAACCTCTACTGATGATTCTAACGACAATGCAGTTGATATTTTGTCATGTAGGTACGAAAGACGTAATATAGGAGAGATTAGAGGAGCAGTTGGAGACATATCGCCAGCTTATCCGACGCTTTCGAGATAAATCTGATAACATTATGATTTCAGGGATAATTCCCAGGAACACGTTCTTCACCAAGGCATTCAGCCTCAGTAATAGATTAGTGAACCTTTGTTTCCAGAGGAGAGTTGAATTCATGTATTCGTGGCACCGTTTCTAATTCAGGGGATCTCAAGATTCACAACAATAAATTGTTGAACTCCTGCCATACGAATGGTTCGGGTATCAAATCCCTCACGTTCTCTTTTCTCAATGATTTAGAGCAAATTACCACACACCCCACCCATATACCTGACCGCTGTGACCACTCTACTAATATTCTGGATTTGTTCTAATCGTTCGCGCTGTAGCTACACAACCTCGTCCCCAGTTGGTTCACCCGGCCACACTCACATAAATACATCTATTCTAACAGCACCTTCCCCTCCAGCAGCCCCTTCTAAGCGTAAATACTGGAACCCGAACAAAGCTGATTGGAAAAGCTTACGTAACTTCTTTTCTGACTCTCCTTGCATAAGTTACTATCTCTTATGTGGTGCTTCTGTCTCCGCCAAAAGCATCACAGAAGTTGTAATTTCGGGAATGAAAGCATTTATCCCTCCTTCCTCCACAATGATCACCTCATCTAATCCATGGTTCAATCGTTCCTGTTCAAAGGCCATTCAGGCAAGGGATCAGGCATATCGGGATTGGAAAAAATTCTCCTTCTTCCAGCTCCTATCTAGCATTTCTCACCGACCATAATCATTGCAAGTACCTTATCCGTGAGGCAAAGCGTTCGTATATTCAAAGGTTGTGCGATAGCCTCTCCTCGTCATCCACTGATAGGTCTATCTGGGTTTCAGTGAAGGGCATCTCTAACAACTTCTGTCGCTCTACCTTTCCATCTGTTTTTCGGTCCGACGGAACTATAGCTGTCTCTCCTGTAGACAAAGCAACTCTCTATGGTTCCAGTTTCTACTCTAAATCCACATTGGATGACTAATATTTCTTCATCCCCTGATGCTTCTCTTCCTAATCATATGCCTCTTCTCGTAACCTCTTTCGGACTGTTCGAAAAGCACTTCTTTCTCTGGGCACAAGCAAGGCTTATGGACCTGATGGCTTTTATTCCTGTGTGCTGAAAGTGTGTCTCTGAATGTGAACCTGTGTTTGTTCGTCTGTTCCGTTCCTGTTCAAAAACTAGAACTTTATTTTCTTGGAAGTATACATTGGCACATCCCATCCCTTGTGAGGGTGATCGTTCAAGCCCTTCTGAGTATCATCCTATTGCTTTGACATCTTCTATTTCCAAAGTTTTTGAAATTCTCCTTCAACTTCCTTATCCTCAGCTATCTTGAATCTCTCAGCCTTCTCTCTGATCACCAGTATTGCTTCCGTAGGCCACATTCACAGGTGATATTCTTTCCTATCTTACTAATGTCTGGTCATCATCGGTGAAAGATTTTCGGGAATCCTTGAATTATTCAAAGCTTTTGACAGGGTGTGGCATCAGGGTCTCACCTCTAAGCTCCCCTCTTTTGGCTTCCCTCTCTCCTCTCACTTTGCTCCATCATATCTAGCTTCCTCTCTGGCTGTTCTACCTTCATGGTTGTTGATGGATCAACCTCTACCTCTTTTCTCTATCAACACTGGGTTCTTTTCTTCTTCAAATAACCAAATGCACTCATATGCTAACGATTCTTAACTTCGTTCCTCCACCTCCCACAAGTCTGCTCCTTCTTCTCTCACTCGATCTGCATCTTGTCTCGACACAACTTCCTCAATAAACTCAGACTTGGACAGGATATCTCAGTGGGGTACACAAAATCTTGTTAAGTTTAATGCCTCTAAAATCCAGTTTCTGCCCATCTCTCAATTGAAAATTTTTCTTTCACTCCATCCTTTCATATGTCTTACCCTTCTTGTCCATTCTATTTTTGACACATATATCCTTTTTGTCAACCTCACTCACTCCTTCTCTCCATATTTCCAAACCATTTCATCACGCCTTCATCAGTTTCCTCGACCAGTCTTCTTATTGCCATACAATTTTCCCTTTCATTTCTTACACGACCAAACCACCTCACATCACATGTCCTCAAACGTTTCATTTCCAAACACATCCACCCTCCTCCGCACATCATCACCTATAACTTATGTCTAGCATCCATACAACATGGTAGGGACTGCTATACCTTCATACATTTCTGCCTTCCCAAATAGCGGCCACTCTTCACATATTCCTCAAATCTCCCAGACCCTTCACCCCCTCACCCACCCTATGAATCATTTCTACTTCCATAAATCTATTCAATGCCGTACAGACTCTCAGGTTACTTAAGACCTTCGCTTCCTCCATTTATATTCTTGTTTTACATTCTGACTCACATCTTGCTCATATTCACCCAAACTCAGTCACCAAGTCCTGCAGTTTCGCAATCGAGTTTACCACCCCATCCTTAAACAAGTTAACAGCGATGATGACGTCAAACACACACACACACACACACACACACACACACACACACACACACAAACACACACACACACACACACACACACACACACACACACACACACACACACAATAAAAAAAAAAAAAAAAAACACATACACAAACACACACACACGCACAAACGCACACACACAAACACACACACGCACAAACACACACAAACACACAAACAAACACACACACAAACACACACACACACACACACACACACACACACACACACACACACACACACATATATATATATATATATATATATATATATATATATATATATATATATATATATATATATATATATATATATATATATATATTTTTTTTTTTTTTTTTTTTTTCATACTATTCGCCATTTCCCGCGATAGCGAGGTAGCGTTAAGAACACAGGACTGGGCCTTTGAGGGAATATCCTCACCTTGCCCTCTTCTCTGTACCTTCTTTTGGAAAATTAAAAAAAAAAAACGAGAGGGGAGGATTTCCAGCCCCCCGCTCCCTTCCCTTTTAGTCGCCTTCTACGACACGCAGGGAATACGTGGGAAGTATTCTTTCTCCCCTATCCCCAGGGAAAATATATATATATATATATATATATATATATATATATATATATATATATGTATATATATATGTATATATGTATATCAGATTGGGGAAGAGCAGTGTGGTTTCAGAAGTGGTAGAGGATGTGTGGATCAGGTGTTTGCTTTGAAGAATGTATGTGAGAAATACTTAGAAAAGCAAATGGATTTGTATGTAGCATTTATGGATCTGGAGAAGGCATATGATAGAGTTGATAGAGATGCTCTGTGGAAGGTATTAAGAATATATGGTGTGGGAGGAAAGTTGTTGGAAGCAGTGAAAAGTTTTTATCGAGGATGTAAGGCATGTGTACGTGTAGGAAGAGAGGAAAGTGATTGGTTCTCAGTGAATGTAGGTTTGCGGCAGGGGTGTGTGATGTCTCCATGGTTGTTTAATTTGTTTATGGATGGGGTTGTTAGGGAGGTAAATGCAAGAGTTTTGGAAAGAGGGGCAAGTATGAAGTCTGTTGGGGATGAGAGAGCTTGGGAAGTGAGTCAGTTGTTGTTCGCTGATGATGCAGCGCTGGTGGCTGATTCATGTGAGAAACTGCAGAAGCTGGTGACTGAGTTTGGAAAAGTGTGTGGAAGAAGAAAGTTAAGAGTAAATGTGAATAAGAGCAAGGTTATTAGGTACAGTAGGGTTGAGGGTCAAGTCAATTGGGAGGTGAGTTTGAATGGAGGAAAACTGGAGGAAGTGAAGTGTTTTAGATATCTGGGAGTGGATCTGGCAGCGGATGGAACCATGGAAGCGGAAGTGGATCATAGGGTGGGGAAGGGAGTGAAAATCCTGGGGGCCTTGAAGAATGTGTGGAAGTCGAGAACATTATCTCGGAAAGCAAAAATGGGTATGTTTGAAGGAATAGTGGTTCCAACAATGTTGTATGGTTGCGAGGCGTGGGCTATGGATAGAGTTGTGCGCAGGAGGATGGATGTGCTGGAAATGAGATGTTTGAGGACAATGTGTGGTGTGAGGTGGTTTGATCGAGTGAGTAACGAAAGGGTAAGAGAGATGTGTGGAAATAAAAAGAGCGTGGTTGAGAGAGCAGAAGAGGGTGTTTTGAAGTGGTTTGGGCACATGGAGAGGATGAGTGAGGAAAGATTCACCAAGAGGATATATGTGTCGGAGGTGGAGGGAACAAGGAGAAGAGGGAGACCAAATTGGAGGTGGAAAGATGGAGTGAAAAAGATTTTGTGTGATCGGGGCCTGAACATGCAGGAGGGTGAAAGGAGGGCAAGGAATAGAGTGAGTTGGATCGATGTGGTATACCGGGGTTGACGTGCTGTCAGTGGATTGAAGCAGGGCATGTGAAGCGTCTGGGGTAAACCGTGGAAGGCTGTGTAGGTATGTATATTTGCGTGTGTGGACGTATGTATATACATGTGTATGGGGGGGGGGGGTTGGGCCATTTCTTTCGTCTCTTTCCTTGCGCTACCTCGCAAACGCGGGAGACAGCGACAAAGTATAATAAAACAATAATATATGTATATATATATATATATATATATGTATATATATATATATATATATATATATATATATATATATATATATATATATATATATATATATATATATATATATATATATATATATATATATATATATATATATATATATGCGTGCATAGTGCCATTGTACAAAGGCAAATGGGATAAGAGTGAGTGCTCAAATTACAGAGGTATAAGTTTGTTGAGTATTCCTGGTAAATTATATGGGAGGGTATTGATTGAGAGGGTGAAGGCATGTACAGAGCATCAGATTGGGGAGGAGCAGTGTGGTTTCAGAAGTGGTAGAGGATGTGTGGATCAGGTGTTTGCTTTGAAGAATGTATGTGAGAAATACTTAGAAAAGCAAATGGATTTGTAGGTAGCATTTATGGATCTGGAGAAGGCATATGATAGAGTTGATAGAGATGCTCTGTGGAGGGTATTAAGAATATATGGTGTGGGAGGCAAGTTGTTAGAAGCAGTGAAAAGTTTTTATCGAGGGTGTAAGGCATGTGTACGTGTAGGAAGAGAGGAAAGTGATTGGTTCTCAGTGAATGTAGGTTTGCGGCAGGGGTGTGTGATGTCTCCATGGTTGTTTAATTTGTTTATGGATGGGGTTGTTAGGGAGGTGAATGCAAGAGTCCTGGAAAGAGGGGCAAGTATGAAGTCTGTTGGGGATGAGAGAGCTTGGGAAGTGAGTCAGTTGCTGTTCGCTGATGATACACCGCTGGTGGCTGATTCATGTGAGAAACTGCAGAAGCTGGTGACTGAGTTTGGTAAAGTGTGTGAGGGAAGAAAGTTAAGAGTAAATGTGAATAAGAGCAAGGTTATTAGTTACAGTAGGGTTGAGGGTCAAGTCAATTGGGGGGTGAGTTTGAATGGAGAAAAACTGGAGGAAGTGAAGTGTTTTAGATATCTGGGAGTGGATCTGGCAGCGGATGGAACCATGGAAGCGGAAGTGGATCATCTCTCTTACCTTTACATTACCTACTCGATCAAACCACCTCACACCAGACATTGTCCTCAACCATCTCATTTCCAGCACATCCACCCTCCTGCGCACTACTCTATCCATAGCCAACGCCTCGCAGCCACACAACATTGTTGGAACCACTATTCCTTCAAACATGCCCATTTTTGCTTTCCGAGATAATGTTCTCGACTTCCAAGAATTCTTCAAGGCTCCCAGGATTTTCGCCCCGTCCCACACCCCATGATTCACCTCCGCTTCCATGGTTCAATCCACTGCCAGATCCACTTCCAGATATCTAAAACACTTTACTTCCTCCAGTTTTTCTCCATTCAAACTTAACTCCCAACTGACTTGACCCTCAACCCTACTTGTACCTAATAACCTTGCTCTTATTCACATTTACTCTTAAATTTCTTCTTTCACACACTTTACCAAACTCAGTCACCAGCTTCTGCAGTTCCTCACATGAATCAGTCACCAGCGCTGTGTCATCAGCGAACAACAACTGACTCACTTCCCAAGCTCTCTCATCCACAACAGACTGCATACTTGCCCCTCTTTCCAAAACTCTTGCATTCACCTCCCTAACAACCCCATCCATAAACAAATCAAACAACCATGGAGATATCACACACCCCTGCCCCAAACCTACATTCACTGAGAACCAATCACTTTCCTCTCTTCCTACACGTACACATGCTTTACATCCTCGATAAAAACCTTCCACAGCTTCTAACAACTTGCCTCCCACACCATATATTCTTAATACCTTCCACAGAGCATCTCTATCAACTCTACCATATACCTTCTCCAGATCCATACATGCTACATACAAATCCATTTGCTTTTCTAAGTATTTCCCACATACATTCCTTTCCTTAAAGCAAACACCTGATCCACATATCCTCTACCACTTCTGAAATCACACTGCTCTTCCCCAATCTGATGCTCTATACATGCCTTCACCCTCTCAATCACTACCCTCCCATATAATTTACCAGGAATACTCAACAAACTTATACCTCTGTAATTTGAGCACTCAATCTTATCCCCTTTGCCTTTGTACAATGGCACTATGCACGCATTCCGCCAATCCTCAGGCACCTCACCATGAGTCATACATACATTAAATAACCTTACCAACCAGTCAACAATCCAGTACAGTCACCCACTTTTTTGATAAATTCCAATGCAATACCATCCAAACCTGCTGCCTTGCCGGCTTTCATCTTCCGCAAAGCTTTTACTACCTCTTCTCTGTTTACCAAATCATTTTCCCTAACCCTCTCACTTTGCAAACCACCTCGACCAAAACACCCTATATCTGCCACTCTACAATCAAACACATTCAACAAACCTTCAAAATACTCACTCCATCTCCTCCTCACATCACCACTACTTGTTATCACCTCCCCATTAGCCCCCTTCACTGAAGTTCTCATTTGCTCCCTTGTCTTACGCACTTTATTTACCTCCTTCCAAAACATCTTTTTATCCTCCCTAAAATCTAATGATATTCTCTCACCCAAACTCTCATTTGCCCTCTTTTTCACCTCTTGCACCTTTCTCTTGACCTCCTGTCTCTTTCTTTTATACATCTCCCACACATTTGCGTTTTTTCCCTGCAAAAATCGTCCAAATGCCTCTCTCTTCTCTTTCACTAATACTCTTACTTCTTCATCCCATCACTCACTACCCTTTCTAATCAACCCACCTCCCACACATCTTATACCACAAGCATCTTTTGCGCAAGCCATCACTGCTTCCCTAAATACATCCCATTCCTCCCCCATTTCTCTTACGTCCTTTGTTCTCACCTTTTTCCATTTTGCACTCAGTCTCTCCTGGTACTTCCTCACACGAGCCTCCTTCCCGAGCTCACTTACTCTCATCACTCTCTTCACCCCAACATTCTCTATTCTTTTCTGAAAACCTCTACAAATCTTCACCTTCGTCTCCACAAGATAATGATCAGACATCCCTCCAGTTGCACCTCTCACCACATTAACATCCAAAAGTCTCTCTTTCGCGCGCCTATTAACACATAATCCAATAACGTTCTCTGGACATCTCTCCTACTTACATACGTATACTTATGTATATCTCGCTTTTCAAACCAGGTATTCCCAATCACCAGTCCTTTTTCAGCACATAAATCTACAAGCTCTTCACCATTTCCATTTACAACACTGAACACCCCGTGTATACCAGTTATTCCCTCAACTGCCACATTACTCACCTTTGCATTCAAATCACCCATCACTATAACCCCGTCTTGTGCATCAAAACCACTAACACACTCACTCAGCTGCTCCCAAAACACTTGCCTCTCATGATCTTTCTTCTCATGCCCAGGTGCATATGCACCAATTATCACCCATCTCCCTCCATCAACTTTCAGTTTTACCCATATCAATCTAGAATTTACTTTCTTACACTCTATCACATACTCCCACAACTTCTGTTTCAGGAGTAGTGCTACTCCTTCCCTTGCTCTTGTCCTCTCACTAACCCCTGACTTTACTCCCAAGACATTCTCAAACCACTCATCCCCTTTACCCTTGAACTTCGTTTCACTCAGAGCCAAAACATCCAGGTTCCTTTCCTCAAACATACTAGCCATCTCTCCTTTTTTCTCATCTTGGTTACATCCACACACATTTAGACACCCCAATCTGAGCCTTCGAGGAGGATGAGCACTCCCCGCGTGACTCCTTCTTCTGTTTCCCCTTTTAGAAAGTTAAAATACAAGGAGGGGAGGGTTTCTGGCCCCCCCGCTCCCGTCCCATTTAGTCACCTTCTACGACACGTGAGGAATGCGTAGGATGTATTCTTTCTCCTCCCTTATCCCATATATATATATATATATATATATATATATATATATATATATATATATATATATATATATATATATATATATATATATATATATATATATATATATATATATATATATATATATATATATATATATATATATATATATATATATATATATACATTACATTACATTATGCTCAGTCGCTGTCTCCCGCGTTAGCAAGGTAACGCAAAGAAACAGAAGAAAGAATGGCCCAACCCACCCACATACACATGTATATACATAAATGTCCACACATGCATATATACATACCTATACATTTCAACTTATGCATATATATACATATACAGACATATACATATATACATATGTACATAATTCATACTTGCTGCATTTATACGTTCTAGTCGCCACCCCACTACACATGAAATCACCCCCTCTCGCCACCCCCCCCCCACCCCCCCCCGAGCAAGCGCGTGAAGTAGCGCTAGGAAAAGACAACAAAGGCAGTCTCTAGCTGTCATGTATCATGTACCGAAACCACAGTTCCCTTTCCACATCCAGGCCCGACACAACTTTCCGTGGTTTACCCGACGCTTCACATGACCGAATACTTATCTATTATTACACTATACTTTGTCGCTGTCTCCCGCATTAGCGAGGTATCGCAAGGAAACAGACGAAAGAATGGCCCAACCCACCCACATACACATGTATATACATAGATGTCCACACACGCGCATTTGCATACCTATACATCTCAACGTATACATATATATATACACACAGACATATGCATATATACACGTTTACATAATTCATAGCCTCCCCTTATTCATTCCCGTCGACACCCCGCCACACATGAAATGAAAGCGCCCTACCCCCGCATGTGCGTGAGGTAGCGCTAGGAATAGACAACAAAGGCCAATTCGTCTACACTCAGTCTCTAGCTATTATGCATAATGCACCAAAACCACAGCTCCCTATCCAGGCCCCACAAAACTTTTCATGGTTTACCCCAGCCGCTTTACCTGCCCTGGTCAATCCATTAACAGCACATCAAACCCGATATACCACATCGTTTCAATTCACTCTATTCCTTGCAAGCCTTTCACCCTCCTGCATGTTCAGGCCCCGATCACTAAAAATCTTTTTTAGTCCATCTTTCCACCTCCAATTTGGTCTCCCACTTCTCCTCGTTCCCTCCACTTCTGACACATATATCCTCTCTGTCAATCGTTCCTCACTCATTCTCTCCATGTGACCAAACCATTTCAAAACACCCTCTTCTGCTCTCTCAACCACACTCTTTTACTACCACACATCTCTCTTACCCTTCCATTACTTACTCGATCAAACCACTTCAAACCACATTATGTCCTCAAACATCTCATTTCCAGCACATCCACCCCTCTCCGCACAACTCTATCTACAGCCCACGCTTCGCAACCATATAACATTGTTGGAACCACTATTCCTTCAAACATGCCCATTTTTCCTTTCCAAGATAACGTTCTCGACCTCCACACATTTTTCAACGCTCCCAGAACTTTCGGCCCCTCCCCTACCCTATGATTCACTTCCGCTTCCATGGTTACATCCGCTGCCAACTCCACTCCCAGATATCAAAAACACCTCACTTCCTCCAGTTTTTCTCTATTCAAACTTACCTCCAATTTACTGGTCCCTCAACCCTACCGTACCTAATAACCTTGCTCTTATTCACATTTGCTCTCAGCTTTCGTCTTTCACACACTTTACCAAACTCAGTCACCAGCTTCTGCAGTTTCTCACCCGAATCAGCCACCAGCGGTGTACCATCATCGAGGAACAAATGACTCGCTTCCCAAGCTCTCTCGTCCACAACAGACTGTATATTGCCCCTTTCCAAAACCCTTCCATTCACCTCCCTAACAACCCCATCAATAATCAAATTAAATGGAGACATCTCACACCCCTCCCGCAAACCAACATTCACTGAGAACCAGTCACTTTCCTTTCTTCCTACACTTACACATGCCCTACATCGTCGATAAAAACGTTTCACTGCTTTTAACTACTTACCTACCACAACATATATTCTTAATACTTTCCACAGAGCATCTCTATTAATTCTGCCATATGCTTTCTCCAGATCCATAAATGCTACATACAAATCCATTTGCTTTTATAAGTATTACTCACATACATTTTTCAAAGCAAACACCTGATCCACACATCCTCTACCACTTTTGAAACCACACTGCTCTTCCCCAATCTGATGGTCTGTACATGCCTTCACCCTCTCAATCAATACCCTCCCATATAATTTACCAGGAATACTCAACAAACTTATACCTCTGTAATTTGAGCACTAACTCTTATCCCCTTTGCTATTCTACAGTGGCACTATGCAAGTATTCCGCCAATCCTCAGGCACCTCACCATGAATCATACATACATTAGATAACCTTACCAACCAGTCAACAATACAGTCATCCCCTTTTTTAATAAATTCCACTGCAATACCATCCAAACCTGCTGCCTTGCCGGCTTTCATCTTCCATAAACCTTTTACTACCTCTTCGCTGTTTACCAAATCATTTTCCCTAACCCTCTCACTTTGCACACCACCTCGACCAAAACACCCTATATCTGCCACTCTATCATCAAACACATTCCACAAACCTTCAAAATACTCACTCCATCTCCTTATCACATTGCCACTACTTGTTATCACCTACCCATTAGCCCCCTTCACTTACGCACTTTATTTACCTCCTTCCAAAACATCTTTTTATTCTCCCTAAAATCTAATGATACTCTCTCACCCCAGCTCTCATTTGCCCTCTTTTTCACCTATTGCACCTTTCTCTTGACCTTCTGCCTCTTTCTTTTCTACATCTCCCACTCATTTACATTTTTTCCCTCCAAAAATCATCCAAATGCCTCTCTCTTCTCTTTCACTAATAATCTTACTTCTTCATCCCACCACTCACTACCCTTTCTAATCAACCCACCTCCCACGCTTCTCATGTCACAAGCATCTTTTGCGCAAGCCATCACTGCTTCCCTAAATACATCCCATTCCTCCCCCACTCCCCTTACATCCTTTGTTCTAACCTTTTTCCATTCTGTACTCAGTCTCTCCTGGTACTTCCTCACACAAGTCTCCTTCCCAAGCTCACTTACTCTCACCACTCTCTTCACCCCAACATTCTCTCTTCCTTTCTGAAAACCGCTACAAATCTTCACCTTCGCCTCCACAAGATAATGATCAGACATCCCTCCAGTTGCACCTCTCAGCACATTAACATCCAAAAGTCTCTCTTTCGCACGCCTATCAATTAATATGTAATCCAATAACGCTCTATGGACATCTCTCCTACTTACATATGTATACTTATGTATATCTCGCTTTGTAAACCAGGTATTCCCAATCACCAGTCCTTTTACAGCACATAAATCTACAAGCTCTTCACCATTTCCATTTCCAACACTGAACACCTAATGTATACCAATTACTCCCTCAACTGCTACATTACTCACTTTTGCATTCATATCACCCATCACAATAACCCGATCTTGTGCATCAAAACCACTAACTCACTCATTCAGCTTCTCCCAAAACACTTGCCTCACATGATCTTTCTTCTCATGCCCAGGTGCATATGCACCAATAATCACCCGTCTCTCTCCATCAACTTTCAGTTTTACCCATATCAATCTAGAATTTACTTTCTTACACTCTATCACATACTCCCACAACTCCTGATTCAGGAGTAGTGCTACTCCTTCCCTTGCTCTTGTCCTCTCACTAACCCTTACCTCTCACTAACCCTGGCTGGTAAGGTTATTTAGTGTATATATGACTCATGGTGAGGTGCCTGAGGATGGGCGGAATGCTTCCATAGTGCCATTGTACAGTGGTAAAGGGGATGAAAGGGAGTGCTCAAATTACAGAGGTATAAGTTTGATGAGTATTCCTAGTACTCTATATGGGAGGGTATTGATTGAGAGGGTGAAAGCATATACAGTGCATCAGATTGGGGAAGAGCAGTGTGGTTTCAGAAGTGGTAGAGGATGTGTGGATCAGGTGTTTGCTTTGAAGAATGTATATGAGAAATACTTAGAAAAGTAAATGGGTTTGTATGTAGCATTTATGGATCTTGAGAAGGCATATGACAGAGTTGACAGAGATGCTCTGTGGAAGGTATTAATGATATATGGTGTGGGAAGCAATTTGTTAGAAGCAGTGAAAAGTTTTCATCGAGGATGTAAGGCGTGTGTACGTGTAGGAAGAGAGAAAAGTGATTAGTTCTCAGTAAATGTAGGTTTGAGTCAGGGGTGTTTGATGTCTCCATGATTGTTTGATTTGGTTATGGATGGGGTTGTTAGGGAGGTAAATGCAAGAGTTTTGGAAAGAGGGGCAAGTGTGCAGTCTGTTGTGGAAGAAAGAGCTTGGAAAGTGAGTCAGCTGTTGTTCGCTGATGATACAGTGCTGGTGGCTGATTCGTGTGAGAAGCTGCAGATGCTAGTGACAGAGTTTGGTAAAGTGTGTGAAAGAAGAAAGCTGAAAGTAAATGTAAATAAGAGCAAGGTTATTGGGAGGTAAGTTTGAATGGAGAAAAACTGGAGGAAGTGAAGTGTTTTAGATATCTGGGAGTGGATCTGGCAGCGGATGGAACCACGGAAGCGGAAGTGAATCATAGGGTGGGGGAGGGGGCGAAAGTTCTGGGAGCGTTGAAGACTGTGTGCAATTCGAGAACATCATCTCGGAAAGCATTTTGAAAATGGTTATGTTTGAAGGAATAGTGGTTCCAACAATGTTATATGGTTGCGAGGCGTGGTTTATAGATAGAGTTGTGCAGAGGAGGGTGGATGTGCTAGAAATGAGATGTTTGAGGACATATGTTGTATAAGATAGTTTGATCGAGTAAGTAATGAAAGGGTAAGAGAGATATATGGCAATAAACAGAGTGTGATTGAGAGAGCAGAAGAGTGTGTTTTGAAATGATTTGATCATATGGAGAGAATGAGTGAGGAAAGATTGACCAAGAGGATATATGTGTCAGAAGTGGAGGGAACGAGGAGAAGTGGGAGACCAAATTGGAGGTGGAAAGATGGAGTGAAAATATTTTTAGTGATCGGGGCCTGAACATGCAGGAGGGTGAAAGGAGTGCAAAGAAAAGAGTGAATTAGATCGATGTGGTGTACCGGGGTCGACGTGCTGTCAATGGATTGAACCAGCGCATGTGAAGCATCTGGGGTGAACCATGGAAAGTTCTGTGGGTCTGGATGTGGAAAGGGAGCTGTGGTTTCGGTGCATTATACATGACAGCTAGAGACTGAGAGTGAACGAATGCGCCCTTTGTTGTCTTTTCCTATCGCTACCTCGCGCACATGCGGTGGGAGGTGGTTGTTATTTCATGTGTAGCAGGATGGCGATGGGAATGAATAAGTACAGACAGTATGAATTATGTACATGTGTATATATGTATATGTCTATGCGTGTATAATAATGTAAACGTTGAGATGTATAGGTATGTATATTTGCGAGTGCAGACGTGTATGTATATACATGTGTATGTGGGTGGGTTGGGCCATTCTTTCGTCTGTTTCCTTGCGCTACCTCGCTAACGCGGGAGACAGCGACAAATTAAAAAAAATAGAATATATGAATTATATATATAAATATATATATATGTATATATATATATATATATATATATATATATATATATATATTTTTTTTTTTTTTTTTTTTTTTGCTTTGTCGCTGTCTCCCGGGTGTGCGAGGTAGCGCAAGGAAAGAGACGAAAGAAATGGCCCAACCCACCCCCATACACATGTATATACATACGTCCAAACACGCAAATATACATACTTACACAGCTTTCCATGGTTTACCCCAGACGCTTCACATGCCCTGATTCAATCCACTGACAGCACGTCAACCCCGGTATACCACATCAATCCAATTCATCCTATTCCTTGCCCTCCTTTCACCCTCCTGCATGTTCAGGCCCCGAACACACAAAATCTTTTTCACTCCATCTTTCCACCTCCAAGGTCTCCCACTTCTCCTAGCTCCCTCCACCTCCGACACAGTTATCCTCTTGGTCAATATTTCCTCACTCATTCTCTCCATGTGCCCAAACCATTTCAAAACACCCTCTTCTGCTGTCTCAACCACGCTCTTTTTATTTCCACACATCTCTCTTACCCTTACGTTACTTACTCGATCAAATCACCTCACACCACACATTGTCCTCAAACATCTCACCTCCAGCACATCCATCCTCCTGCGCACTACTCTATCCATAGCCCACGCCTCGCAACCATACAACATTGTTGGAACCACTATTCCTTCAAACATACCCATTTTTGCTTTCCGAGGTAATGTTCTCGACTTCCACAAATTCTTCTTGGCTCCCAGGATTTTCGCCCCTCCCCCACCCTATGATCCACTTCCGCTTCCATGGTTCCATCCGCTGCCAGATCCACTCCCAGATATCTAAAACACTTTACTTCCTCCAGTTTTTCTCCATTCAGACTTACATCCCAATTGACTTGACCCTCAACCCTACTGTACCTAATAACCTTGCTCTTATTCACATTTACTCTTAACTTTCTTCTTTCACACACTTTATCAAACTCAGTCACCATCTTCTGCAGTTTCTCACATAAATCAACCACCAGCGCTGTATCATCAGCGAACAACAACTGACTCACTTCCCAAACTCTCTCATCCCCAACAGACTTCATACTTGCCCCTCTTTCCAAAACTCTTGCATTTACATCCCTAACAACCCCATCCATAAACAAATTAAACAACCATGGAGACATCACACACCCCTGCCGCAAACCTACATTCACTGAGAACCAATTACTTTCCTCTCTTCCTACACGTACACATGCCATACATCCTCGATAAAAACTTTTCACTGCTTCTAACAACTTGCCTCCCACACCATATATTCTTAATACCTTCCACAGAGCATCTCTATCAACTCTATCATATGCCTTCTCCAGATCCATAAATGCTACATACAAATCCATTTGCTTTTCTAAGTATTTCTCACATACATTCTTCAAAGCAAACACCTGATCCACACATCCTCTACCACTTCTGAAACCACACTGCTCTTCCCCAATCTAATGCTCTGTACATGCCTTAACCCTATCAATCAATACCCTCCCATATAATTTACCAGGAATACTCAACAAACTTATACCTCTGTAATTTGAGCACTCACTCTTATCCCCTTTGCCTTTGTACAATGGCACTATGCACTCATTCTGCCAATCCTCAGGCATCTCACCATGAGTCATACATACATTAAATAACCTTACCAACCAGTCAATAATACAGTCACACCCGTTTTTGATAAATTCCACTGCAATACCATCCAAACCTGCTGCCTTGCCGGCTTTCATCTTCCGCAAAGCTTTTACTACCTCCTCTCTAATTACCAAATCATTTTCCCTATCCCTCTCACTTTGCACACCACCTCGACCAAAACACCCTATATCTGCCACTCTATCATCAAACACATTCAACAAACCTTCAAAATACTCACTCCATCTCCTTCTCACGTCCCCACTACTTGTTATCACCTCCCCATTTGCGCCCTTCACTGAAGTTCCCATTTGCTCCCTTGTCTTACGCACTTTATTTACCTCCTTCCAAAACAGCTTTTTATTCTCCCTAAAATCTAATGATACTCTCTCACCCCAACTCTCATTTGCCCTCTTTTTCACCTCTTGCACCTTTTTCTTGACCTCCTGTCTCTTTCTTTTATACATCTCCCACTCAATTGCATTTTTTCCCTGCAAAAATCGTCCAAATGCCTCTCTCTTCTCTTTCACTTATAATCTTACTTATTCATCCCACCACTCACTACCCTTTCTAATCAACCCACCTCCCACTCTTCTCATGCCACAAGCATCTTTTGCGCAATCCATCACTGATTCACTAAATACATCCCATTCCTCCACCACTCCCCTTACTTCCATTGTTCTCACCTTTTTCCATTCTGTACTCAGTCTCTCCTGGTACTTCCTCACACAAGTCTCCTTCCCAAGCTCACTTACTCTCACCACCCTCTTCGCCCCAACATTCACTCTTCTTGTCTGAAAACCCATACAAATCTTCACCTTAGCCTCCATAAGATAATGATCAGACATCCTCCAGTTGCACCTCTCAGCACATTAACATCCAAAAGTCTCTCTTTAGCGCGCCTGTCAATTAACACGTAATCCAATAACGCTCTCTGGCCATCTCTCCTACTTACATACGTATACTTATGTATATCTCGCTTTTTAAACCAGGTATTCCCAAGCACCAGTCCTTTTTCAGCACATAAATCTACAAGCTGTTCACCATTTCCATTTACAGCACTGAACACCCCATGTATACTAATTATTCCCTCAACTGCCACATTACTCACCTTTGCATTCAAATCACCCATCACTATAACCCGGTCTCGTGCATCAAAACCACTAACACACTCATTCAGCTGCTCCCAAATCCTTGCCTCTCATGATCTTTCTTCTCATGCCCAGGTGCATATGCACCAATAAATACCCATCTCTCTCCATCAACTTTCAGTTTTACCCATATTAATCGAGAATTCACTTTCTTACATTCTATGTAGCATTTATGGGTCTGGAGAAGGCATATGATAGAGTTGATAGAGATGCTCTGTGGAAGGTATTAAGAATATATGGTGTGGGAGGAAAGTTGTTAGAAGCAGTGAAAAGTTTTTATCAAGGATGTAAGGCATGTGTACGTGTAGGAAGAGAGGAAAGTGATTGGTTCTCAGTGAATGTAGGTTTGCGGCAGGGGTGTGTGATGTCTCCATGGTTGTTTAATTTGTTTATGGATTGGGTTGTTAGGGAGGTGAATGCAAGAGTTTTGGAAAGAGGGGCAAGTATGAAGTCTGTTGGGGATGAGAGAGCTTGGGAAGTGAGTCAGTTGTTGTTCGCTGATGATACAGCACTGGTGGCTGATTCATGTGAGAAACTGCAGAAGCTGGTGACTGAGTTTGGTAAAGTGTGTGAAAGAAGAAAGTTAAGAGTAAATGTGAATAAGAGCAAGGTTATTAGGTACAGTAGGGTTGAGGGTCAAGTCAATTGGGAGGTGAGTTTGAATGGAGAAAAACTGGAGGAAGTGAAGTGTTTTAGATATCTGGGAGTGGATCTGGAAGCGGATGGAACCATGGAAGCGGAAGTGGATCACAGGGTGGGGGAGGGGGCGAAAATTCTGGGAGCCTTGAAGAATGTATGGAAGTCGAGAACATTATCTCGGAAAGCAAAAATGGGTATGTTTGAAGGAATAGTGGTTCCAACAATGTTGTATGGTTGCGAGGCGTGGGCTATGGATAGTGTTGTGCGCAGGAGGATGGATGTGCTGGAAATGAGATGTTTGAGGACAATGTGTGGTGTGAGGTGGTTTGATCGAGTAAGTAACGTAAGGGTAAGAGAGATGTGTGGAAATAAAAAGAGCGTGGTTGAGAGAGCAGAAGAGGGTGTTTTGAAATGGTTTGGGCACATGGAGAGAATGAGTGAGGAAAGATTGACCAAGAGGATATATGTGTCGGAGGTGGAGGGAACGAGGAGAAGAGGGAGACCAAATTGGAGGTGGAAAGATGGAGTGAAAAAGATTTTGTGTGATCGAGGCCTGAACATGCAGGAGGGTGAAAGGAGGGCAAGGAATAGAGTGAATTGGAGCGATGTGGTATAACGGGGTTGACGTGCTGTCAGTGGATTGAATCAAGGCATGTGAAGCGTCTGGGGTAAACCATGGAAAGCTGTGTAGGTATGTATATTTGCGTGTGTGGACGTATGTATATACATGTGTATGGGGGGGGGGGGTTTGGCCATTTCTTTCGTCTGTTTCCTTCCGCTACCTCGCAAACGCGGGAGACAGCGACAAAGCAAAAAAAAAAAAAGAAAAAAACATTCTATCACATACTCCCACAACTCCTGTTTCAGGAGTACTGCTACTCCTTCCCTTGCTCTTGTCCTCTCATTAACTCCTGACTTTACTCCCAAGACATTCCCAAACCACTCTTCCCCTTTACCCTTGAGCTTCGTTTCACTCAGAGCCAAAACATCCAGGTTCCTTTCCTCAAACATACTACCTATCTGTCCTTTTTTCACATCTTGGTTACATCCATATATATATATATATATATATATATATATATATATATATATATATATATATATATATATATATATATATATATATATATATATATATATTTGTATATATATATATATATATATATATATATATATATATATATATATATATATATATATATATATATATATATATATATGTATATATTTAGATAGATAGATAGATAGATAGATAGATAAATAAATAGATATTCTTTCTTGGTCAGTGACACACTGTTGCTACAGACGGTTATGTTGGTGGCAACGTTAGCAGGACCGCTTGTGACGGCGTGGAGCACCATCTCGCGGGCGACCGTCTTTGATCTGCGGCGACAACCATTAGCTGGGTTGAGGGAGCGCTGGACTGTATGTGTGTGTGTGTGTGTGTGTGTGTGTGATACCAGAGAGACATTCCTGAGAGGAGAGGCTCGGGAGGGGGGATATGAAGGAAAACAGATTTGATAAGACAGATTTGTGGGAAAATAATGGGTGACGATTGTAAATAAGTATAAATGAAGCGTACGTAAGGCGATAAGCATTTAAATCAAGTATTCGATGAATATACAAATGAATTCTAGATACATAAATGATTGTGCATATATATATATATATATATATATATATATATATATATATATATATATATATATATATATATATATATATATATATATATATATATATATATATATATATTTATATATATATATATATATATATATATATATATATACATATATATATATATATATATATATATATATATATATATATATATATATATATATATATATATATATATTCCAAAAGAAGGAACAGAGAAGGGGGCCAGGTGAGGATATTCCCTCAAAGGCCCAGTCCTCTGTCCTTAACGCTACCTCGCTAATGCAGGAAATGGCGAATAGTATGAAAGAAAGAAAGAAATAGTATGAAAGAAGAAAGCTGAGAGTAAATGTGAATAAGCGCAAGGTTATTAGGTACAGTTGGCTTGAGGGTCAAGTCAAATGGGAGGTAGGTTTGAATGGAGAAAACTGGAGAAAGTGAAGTGTTTTAGATATCTGGGAGTGGATTTGGCAGCGGATGGAACCATGGAAGCGGAAGTGAATCATAGGGTGAGGGAGGAGGCTAAAGTTCTGGGAGCCTTAAAGAGTGTGTGGAAGTCGATACCATTATCTCGGAGAGCAAAAATGGGTATGTTTGAAGGAATAGTGGTTCCAACAATGGTGCATGGTTGCGAGGCGTGGGCTATGGATAGAGTTGTGCGCAGGAGGGTGGATGTGCTGGAAATGAGATGTTTGAGGACAATATGTGGGGTGAGGTTGTTTCATCGAGTAAGTAATGATAGGGTAAGAAAGATGTGTGGTAATAAAAAGAGTGTGGTTGAGAGAGCAGAAGAAGGTGTTTTGAAATGGTTTGGTCACATGGAGAGAATGAGGGAGGAAAGATTAACCAAGAGGATATGTGTCAGAGTTGGAGGGAACGAGAAGCGGGAGACCAAATTGGAGGTGGAAAGATGGAGCGGAAAAGATTTTGAGTGATCGGGGCCTGAACATGCAGAAGGGTGAAAGGCGTGCAAGGAATAGAGTGAATTGGAACGATGTGGTATACCGGGGTCGACGTGCTGTCAATGGATTGAACCAGGGCATGTGAAGCGTCTGGGGCAAACCATGGAAAGTTGTGTGGGGCCTGGATGTGGAAAGGGAGCTGTGGTTTCGGTGCATTATTACATGACAGGTAGAGACTGAGTGTGAACGAATGTGGCCTTTGCTGTCTTTTCTAGCGCTACCTCGCACACATGAAGGGGGAAGGGGGTTGTTATCTTATGTGTGGCGAGATGGCGATGGGAATGAATAAAGGCAGACAGTATGAATTGTGTGCATGTGTATATATGTATATGTCTGTGTGTGTGTATATATATATATATATATATATATATATATATATATATATATATATATATATATGTGTGTACATTGAGATGTATAGGTATGTATATTTGCGTGTGTGGACGTGTATGTATATACATGTGTATGTGGGTGGGTTGGGCCATTCTTTCGTATGTTTGTATATATATATATATATATATATATATATATATATATATATATATATATATATATATATATATATATATATATATATATATATATATATATATATATATATATATATATATATACAGGAGTTGTGGGAGTACGTGATAGAATGTAAAAAGTAAATTCTCGATTAATATGGGTAAAACTGAATGTTGATGGAGAGAGATGGGTGATTATTGGTGCATATGCACCTGGGCATGAGAAGAAAGATCATGAGAGGCAAGTGTTTTGAGAGCAGCTGAATGAGTGTGTTAGTGGTTTTGATGCACGAGACTGGATTATAGTGATGGGTGATTTGCATGCAAAGGTGAGTAATGTTCCAGTTGAGGGAATAATTGGTATACATGGGGTGTTCAGTGTTGTAAATGGAAATGGTGAAGAACTTGTAGATTTATGTGCTGAAAAAGGACTTGTGATTGGGAATACCTGGTTTAAAAAGCGAGATATACATAAGTATACGTATGTAAGTAGGAGAGATGGCCAGAGAGCCTTATTGGATTACGTGTTAATTGACAGGCGCGCGAAAGAGAGACTTTTGGATGTTAATGTGCTGAGAGGTGCAACTGGAGGATGTCTGATCATTATCTTGTGGAGGCTAAGGTGAAGATTTGTATGGGTTTTCAGAAAAGAAGAGTGAATGTTGGGGTGAAGAGGGTGGTGAGAGTAAGTGAGCTTGGGAAGGAGACTTGTGTGAGGAAGTACCAGGAGAGACTGAGTACAGAATGGAAAAAGGTGAGAACAATAGAAGTAAGGGGAGTGGGGGAGGAATGGGACGTATTTAGGGAATCAGTGATGGATTGCGCAAAAGATGCTTGTGGCATGAGAAGAGTGGGAGGTGGGTTGATTAGAAAGGGTAGTGAGTGGTGGGATGAAGAAGTAAGAGTATTAGTGAAAGAGAAGAGAGAGGCATTTGGACGATTTTTGCAGGGAAAAAAATACAATTGAGTGGGAGATGTATAAAAGAAAGAGACAGGAGGTCAAGAGAAAGGTGCAAGAGGTGAAAAAGAGGGCAAATGAGAGTTGGGGTGAGAGAGTATCATTAAATTTTAGGGAGAATAAAAAGATGTTCTAGAAGGAGGTAAATAAAGTGCGTAAGACAAGGGAGCAAATGGGAACTTCAGTGAAGGGCGCTAATGGGGAGGTGATAACAAGTAGTGGTGATGTGAGAAGGAGATGGAGTGAGTATTTTGAAGGTTTGTTGAATGTGTTTGATGATAGAGTGGCAGATATAGGGTGTTTTGGTCGAGGTGGTGTGCAAAGTGAGAGGGTTAGGGAAAATGATTTGGTAAACAGAGAAGAGGTAGTAAAAGCTTTGCGGAAGATGAAAGCCGGCAAGGCAGCAGGTTTGGATGGTATTGCAGTGGAATTTATTAAAAAAGGGGGTGACTGTATTGTTGACTGGTTGGTAAGGTTATTTAATGTATGTATGACTCATGGTGAGGTGACTGAGGATTGGCGGAATGCGTGCATAGTGCCACTGTACAAAGGCAAAGGGGATAAGAGTGAGTGCTCAAATTACAGAGGTATAAGTTTGTTGAGTATTCCTGGTAAATTATATGGGGGGGGTATTGATTGAGAGGGTTAAGGCATGTACAGAGCATCAGATTGGGGAAGAGCAGTGTGGTTTCAGAAGTTGTAGAGGATGTGTGGATCAGGTGTTTCCTTTGAAGAATGTATGTGAGAAATACTTAGAAAAACAAATGGATTTGTATGTAGCATTTATGGATCTGGAGAAGGCATATGATAGAGTTGATAGAGATGCTCTGTGGAAGGTATTAAGAATATATGGTGTGGGAGGCAAGTTGTTAGAAGCAGTGAAAAGTTTTTATCGAGGATGTAAGGCATGTGTACGTGTAGGAAGAGAGGAAAGTGATTGGTTCTCAGTGAATGTAGGTTTGCGGCAGGGGTGTGTGATGTCTCCATGGTTGTTTAATTTGTTTATGGATGGGGTTGTTAGGGAGGTGAATGCAAGAGTTTTGGAAAGAGGGGCAAGTATGCAGTCTGTTGTGGATGAGAGAGCTTGGGAAGTGAGTCAGTTGTTGTTCGCTGATGATACAGCGCTGGTGGCTGATTCATGTGATAAACTGCAGAAGCTGGTGACTGAGTTTGGTAAAGTGTGTGAAAGAAGAAAGTTAAGAGTAAATGTGAATAAAAGCAAGGTTATTAGGTACAATAGGATTGAGAGTCAAGTCAATTGGGAGGTAAGTTTGAATGGAGAAAAACTGGAGGAAGTAAAGTGTTTTAGATATCTGGGAGTGGATCTGGCAGCGGATGGAACCATGGAAGCGGAAGTGAATCATAGGGTGGGGGAGGGGGCGAAAATTCTGGGAGCCTTGAAGAATGTGTGGAAGTCGGGAACATTATCTCGGAAAGAAAAAAATGGGTATGTTTGAAGGAATAGTGGTTCCAACAATGTTGTATGGTTGCGAGGCGTGGGCTATGGATAGAGTTGTGCGCAGGAGGGTGGATGTGCTGGAAATGTGATGTTTGAGGACAATGTGTGGTGTGAGGTGGTTTGATCGAGTAAGTAATGTAAGGGTAAGAGAGCTGTGTGGAAATAAAAAGAGCTTGGTTGAGATAGCAGAAGAGGGTGTTTTGAAATGGGTTGGGCACATGGAGAGAATGAGTGAGGAAAGATTGACCAAGAGGATATATGTGTCGGAGGTGGAGGGAACGAAGAGAAGTGGGAGGCCAAATTAGAGGTGGAAAGATGGAGTGATAAAGATTTTGTGTGATCGGGGCCTGAACACGCAGGAGGGTGAAAGGAGGGCAAGGAATAGAGTGAATTCAATCGATGTGGTATACCTGGGTTGACGTGCTGTCAGTGGATTGAATCAGGGCATGTGAAGCGTCTGGGGTAAACCATTGAAAGTTGTGTGGGGCCTGGATGTGGAAAGGGAGCTGTGGTTTCGGGCATTATTGCGTGGCAGCTAGAGACTGAGTGTGAACGAATGGGGCCTTTGTTGTCTTTTCCTAGTGCTACGTCGCACACATGAGGTGGGAGGTGGAAGGTATTCCATGTGTGGCGAGGTGGCGATGGGAGTGAATGGGGGCAGACAGTGTGAATTGTGTGCATGGGTATATATGTATGTGTCTGTGTATGTATATATATGTGTACATTGGGATGTATAGGTATGTATATTTGCGTGTGTGGACGTGTGTGTGTATACATTGTGTATTGGGGTGGGTTGGGCCATTTCTTTCGTCTGTTTCCTTGCGCTACCTCGCAAACGCGGAAGACAGCGACAAAGCAAAATAATAATAATAATAATAATATATATATATATATATATATATATATATATATATATATATATATATATATATATATATATATATATATATATATATATATTCCTATGAGTCCACGGGGAAAATGAAACACGAAAAGTTCCCAAGTGCACTTTTGTGTAATAATCACATCATCAGGGAGACACAAGGACTCATAGGAATATCTTGATCATGCGCAAAATTGTGATCCTTTCCAATATATATGTAAATACATATATATATATATATATATATCGAACATACAAACCTCCAACAGCCAGGATCGAACCCGGGACCCCTGTGCAAGAGGCAGGCATGCTAACCGCTAGGCTATGGGACTGTATAATAGGAAACAACTATTCGAAATACTAAGTACTCGAATACCCTTCGTCTCACAATGGTGAGCAACGGGGTCTATACCGGTTACTTCCGAACAGACGCACAAAGCCAGCTGATAGCGTTTTTCCGAACCTAACTGTACAACGCGGAGGTATATGAATACGAATAAAGTGCATATGAACGCGCACCTTCATAGAACATACAAACCTCCAACAGCCAGGATCGAACCCGGGACCCCTGTGCAAGAGGCAGGCATGTAACCGCTAGGCTATGGGACTGTATAATAGGAGACAACTATTCGAAATACTAAGTACTCGAATACCCTTCGTCTCACAATGGTGAGCAACGGGGTCTATACCGGTTATTTCCGAACAGACGCACATAGCCAGCTGATAGCGTTTTACCGAACCTAACTGTACAACTGTACAACCGGTATAGACCCCGTTGCTCACCAATTGAGACGAAGGGTATTCGAGTACTTAGTATTTCGAATAGTTGTTTTCTATTCTACAGTCCCATAGCCTAGCGGTTAGCATGCCTGCCTCTTGCACAGGGGTCCCGGGTTCGATCCTGGCTGTTGGAGGTTTGTATGTTCTATGAAAGTGCGCATTCATATGCACTTTATTCGTATATATATATATATATATATATATATATATATATATATATATATATATATGTATAGATTTAATGAAGCTTTCTCACCCCAGCAGTCGTTTGCACTGCTTCCCTGCAAGCATCGTCCAAACGCCTTTCTCATCTCTTTTAGTAACAACTACGTGAACAAGGGTTGTTTATTATGAGATCACGTCTGTTGGTTGATTCAAATTTGAAAATATTAATATTTATTGGTCTGACATGTGCTAGGGATGCAAGTTGTTGGTAGAATGGCAACGTTAAAATGTTCTCTATACTTAATATATGAACAAAAGAAGTGAGGACACTCCAAGAGGCTTATTGGCCCGTGCTAAGGAAGTCCTGAGTCTGTCCACCCTACAACCAACCGCCTGAACCATAAACACTTCGTTTAGAGCTGCGTAAAGACCTAGCCTCCAGTACTGTACTTGGCATTTTGTTCCATTAATCTACTACCCTATTTGCAAACCAAGAATTACCCACATTCGAGAGAGAGAGAGAGAGAGAGAGAGAGAGAGAGAGAGAGAGAGAGAGAGAGAGAGAGAGAGAGAGAGAACTATCGCACTTCCATGACCTTTAGTGTTTCAGTTAGCAACAGCGGAACATCTATCTAAGACGTAGCCCCGTGGGAGACACTCCTTGTTGTAGGCTACCTTGTAGCCACCTCAAACCGTAGTCCTTGGCAAGTTATAAAATCATTAAGTACGAGATATTTGTGTTAATGAAGGTGATTCAATTTGGTGAGCATTTTACCAGTACGCAAAGAAAGTATGTGTCTGTGTATGGCATATGTGTATATATGGGTTTGTGTATATCTTCATATGTGTGTTTATGTACGATATGTGTATATGTACGTATATATTTGATGTGTATGAATGTATTTATTCATATGTGTATGTGTAAATATATGTTTATATATGTATATGATAAGTGTATGCATATATTTGCCTCCATGTGTGAATGTGTTCGTGCATGGTATTTGTAGTTGATTCTGCAGTGAATATGATCTTTGGCCAGACTGATAAGGTCATAGTTCACTGTTTCCTAGGTAGTTATGAATATGAGAATGGAGTGAAAATGGCCTATGGCTAGACCTGTAAGGGTAAGGGTTAGCTGAAAGGCGACTGGCGTCAAGGGTGTAGTAAATATGTCCTATGAACTGACGTTTGGTATGGAGAATGTAGTGAAGATGCGTTTCCCGAGGATGAGGTGAACTTGAGCTCATGAACGGTGAAGTGAGGATGTGCTCAGTGATGTCACCTACTGAAGTGAACATGATGATGAGCGTTGAAGACGTAGACTCGCTCATTTATGTTGATAGCTTCAGTTTAACGAGTTAAGAGCAGGTCGGTGTTCCCTGGCGGGAGTACGTACTGGGGTTGATAGAGGCGTCCCGGTACGAGAAAGGAATGTATATACAGCGCGTTAGGGATGCTGGCATGTTGAGTAAAGGTTACGAAGAATATGTGATCTAAAGGTCCAGTCAGGAACAAAGCAACGTATAAGCCATCTAGGAATCTAATTAGAACATTGAATGAAGAAGATAAACAGAATTGAAGAATTCTATAAGGATTCAAAAGTATTTCAACTTATGCTTAGGCGCATGGAATAGACCAACTATACTGGGCTATTATTATCTTAAGGAAATTAGTTACTGCTAGAGGGATGGGTCATAGGAAGGCAATAACAGAGAGAAAGCTCTGGAAGGTGACACAGGAATATTACTTGCGCCGCTGTGTCATTGAAACAATCAGAGAAAAGCACTGGTATTTACCCAGCCAGCAATATTGGACAGGAATGTATCACTACGAAGATCCGTCTTGCGATGTGTGTTGTTCTCTGCCATGGTGATGAGTTTCTGATTTAGTATGGTTGCAAGATAATGCAAACCTGATGGCAGAAACTGAGGCGAGTAATGGTGAACCATTGCAACCAGGAGGGGAGTGTCTAGATGTTCTGGCCTCCCGACAAGATGGGTGAGAAGAGGATGCTAAAGCGAAGTGTCTTGTGCTGTGAATGGGGAGGAAGACCTCACCTGAAACGCAGATTGTGAGGAAGATCTTGTGATACTGGAGAGGAAGAAAAAATATCATTCGATAAACGCATCAGGAGGACGTCTGAGAACATTTCGCTATGCTGTCGAAGGTAAGAATCGCATTTAGGCTCAAGGATGGAGGTATATGTCACATGTGTGAAACATAACCTTGAATATGGTGTATCTTTGCGGAACCCGTATTTAAAGAAGCTTTTGTGCAGTCCTGAACGAGTACAAAAATGTGCAACTGGAAAGGTGCTCAATTTGGCGGGACTTGGGCCATGGAGAGAGGCTGGAGTTATTGCAAGTACATTCAATGATGAAAATAAACAGGGAGATCTTATGGTTTTGAATCTTGATAAGATTCTCAAGAGAGTAACTGACTTGGATATGGAGAGAGGTTTGAAAATAAGTATGAAGTGGACTGAGAATGAGAAACGAAAACTAAAGAAAATGGTGAGCGAATAAAAAGAGATGTGATGAAATGGTTTATTTTATAGAATGACTGACAGTTAGAATTTTACAAGTGAGAATTGTGTGTGCAAATAAATGAATAAATAACGGTTTATTGAATGCAGGGAGCCATTTGGCTGAAAATATACAGTTGAGATATTACTGATATTACAGAACTGGGAGGCCATAATAGTTACTTGCTAAATATTATGGTGCACTGGATATTTCCACACTTTGGATAAGCGTATGAGTGAGGTAGGTCCATTTAGTCAGCCAGGATGGCAGATGTACAGGGATTTTTGCAGAGTTCGTGTTATCATTTATGCATTATGAGCTTGAATGGCCATCAACCGATGAATAGTTACAGTAATGCAGTAGTTAACATAGCACATAGCCTAACTTCTTTATGGATTGTTTATGAAGTTCACAATGATAGGTATAGGACTATTCTTCCATCCGTCTGTACGAACTCTGACCTGACAGGAAGAAGTTGATTGTAGTGACGAACGATGGTCCGTGGCGGAGGGGTGTCAGGGTGAGGAGGTCTCTGTGACTGGGGGGGTGTCAGCAGTTTATTGCTAAACCACCGTGTGAGCCGCCAATGTTGGTCGGAGATGTTGGACAGGTTCAGCGAGATAAGGGCCTCTTGGTAGGTGGCGTTTAGAAGGGCCCAGGGTGATTTTACATACCCTTTTCTGCTCTCTTTCTAGCTGGTCCCTCTGAGTAGCTGTTAGTAGGGAGGATCAGGCTGGGAGGGCGGTGGTGAGCTTAGGTTGAATGAAGATGATATAGACATTCCTGAGTTCCAATGGTGGGATCCCTAATGACTCAATCGGTGGAGCAGGTACAGACGGTATGAGGAACATTTGGTGATAGTGATGACATGAATCTTATCGTTTATTATGACACCAAGAAGTTTGAAGTCTCTGCCTACGCGGAGGATGTCAGGGCCTTGTGTGATGTCAGGGGACAGGACGTTGTCCACACCCAGGTTGATGTGCATCATCACAGTCTTGGTGTGGTTGATGGTGACGTCATTGGCCGTAGTCCACTCCTGAGGGTTGTTGATGATGTGCTGAAGGTCACGGACGTCAGAGAAGTGTTGATGGTGATGTCAAAGATGGAGTCGCTTACGTACTTTCATCGGTAGTTTGTGTCCCTCAGGTCGTCATTGATAGGGATAAGGAAGCAGAGCGGCCCCATCTTAGCGTCCTGTGGTACACCGCACGTTACGGGTTGTGAAGCAAACTGTTTGGTATCGTCCTTTCAGAAAGTCCGCCAGTCACGAGAAAGACACCCACAAAGTCCCAGGTCGATGGCTTTATGATGATGTTATGGTTATCCAAGTTGAAAACCTTAGTGAAGTCTACGAAGGTGAGTGCCACCGAGGTCTTGCGTTTCTTCAGGTTACGGTAAACGAAGTCTAAGAGAATGACAAGGTAGCGAGAGGTGGAGGAATACTTCGTGATTCCAAACTGATGAGGGGCTACTGAATCATCGATGTCAGCAGAGGCTTATCATACACAAAACTATCACAAATCAAAATGAGGATTCATATGATTGCAATAAGTCTTAAGATATTGTTGAGACCCTGGATTAGGTTAGGTTAGGTATTAGAGTGATTATACTGTCTTCCAAGCTGTGGAGATTTAGATTTTTTGAGTGGAGCTTTGATTATGGCAGTTAGCGATGTAGCTAATTCATAGGAAAGTTCCTGATATAGTTTCACTGGAAGATCTATGGATATGGTTGAGCGTCTGTTCTCACGGTGCTGAAGGCGCTTAGCTGCCTGATATTCGTCTGGTAGATGGCGTTGGTAGGTATGCCGGGAGGAAGCTGATTTTGAGTTGTGGTAATCGTTGGCAAATACTGGGGAAGTGGTGGTTGATTTGGTGTGCGGCTTCCTCACTGCTACGGTGGTCTACACACGGGAAAGGGGAAAGCCTTCGCTCGTCACAGCTGGGTACTGTCTATCATGCCACTGATCAATGTTGGTCTGCTTTCAATGCTGTCCCTTGCTTAGATAATAGGTTTTCTTAGCAACTCGTACTTCGTGTTGCACTTTGCTACGTAGTTGCTTGTAGATGTCGTTGATGCTACAGTTGAACGCTCGATCTCACTGGTACGTGAGGCGCTTAATGCGGTGGGTGATCCGTCGGTCGGGTGTAGTGTTACCGTCTTCTGGGTAGAGAAGTGTTGGTAGGCCTGGCTGCGGACATCATGTTACTTCTCCCACATAACTTCAACATCATTTTCCCTGGTCACCTCAGTCCAGAGATAACATTTTCCCCATCAACCGAAATTTCGCTTCGCTGACTCTGTAAGTGGCCGATAAGTTTTGGAGTCTGTCTGCTTGTGTTGGGAGGTGTGTTGGACGGACGAGAACAACGCTGAGAAATGAGTACTGTTTCCGAGAGAGTGACTCGGAGGAGTGAGATGCTCGGGTGATAGGCAGGGGTCAGCTATGTCAGTAAGAATTAGGTCAAGAGCGTTTTGACCATGCGTGGGAAAGTGAACAATCTGAGATAGATACAGTTGTTTATGAAGGATGGTAGTGTCTCTCTCACAGCTATACCCACACTTCACAAGCTTGGAACAAGGAGACCTCGTCCAGTAGGTAATGTTCTACAAGTGCCTCCCTTGTGGATGAGCGGCGGGTGGTAGACCAGGCGATGTTTACACTGGACATGAAGCTGCCCTGTACCTGGAGTTTCATGTGCAGCTAGGCAATAATATTACAGATGGTTGTGCCAATCTGGCGTAGGTGTAACGTGGGAGGAACCGTAGCCCATAACACCTCCAGGTCGAAAGGCACGTTAACTGTCACCTGGGTTGGACGTAAGACTTTCAGGCAAAAGAGTGCCACACCTAACCCACGCTTTGATGCACGGAGGTGGTAGAAGAGAGCGTAGTCACTCTGGGTACATATTTCCCCAGGTGTGTGTGTGTGTGTGTGTGTGTGTGTGTGTGTGTGTGTGTGTGTGTGTGTGTGTGTGTGTGTGTGTGTGTGTGTGTGTGTGTGTGTGTGTGTGTGTGTGTGTGAGTGTGTGTGTGTGTGTGTGTGAGTAAAAGGGTTTCGAATATTTCCAAAGTAATATCGGACTGATATATGTGCGTAAGGTGTAGGATTATATATATGAGTGTTTTTTAACTTTCTGTACATATGTGTATATCAGTAACAACAAATGCACATATATAGATATACACTTAGCTTAGGCTGGTGTACATATATATATATATATATATATATATATATATATATATATATATATATATATATATATATATATATATATATATATATATATATATATATATATATATATATATATGTATATATATTTTTTTTTTTTTTTTTTTATACTTTGTCGCTGTCTCCCGCGTTTGCGAGGTAGCGCAAGGAAACAGACGAAAGAAATGGCCCAACCCCCCCCCCATACACATGTATATACATACGTCCACACACGCAAATATACATACCTACACAGCTTTCCATGGTTTACCCCAGACGCTTCACATGCCTTGATTCAATCCACTGACAGCACGTCAACCCCGGTATACCGCATCGCTCCAATTCACTCTATTCCTTGCCCTCCTTTCACCCTCCTGCATGTTCAGGCCCCGATCACACAAAATCTTTTCACTCTATCTTTCCACCTCCAATTTGGTCTCCCTCTTCTCCTAGCTCCCTCCACCTCCGACAAATATATCCTCTTGGTCAATCTTTCCTCACTCATCCTCTCCATGTGCCCAAACCACTTCAAAACACCCTCTTCTGCTCTCTCAACCACGCTCTTTTTATTTCCACACATCTCTCTTACCCTTACGTTACTCACTCGATCAAACCACCTCACACCACACATTGTCCTCAAACATCTCATTTCCAGCACATCCATCCTCCTGCGCACAACTCTATCCATAGCCCACGCCTCGCAACCATACAACATTGTTGGAACCACTATTCCTTCAAACATACCCATTTTTGCTTTCCGAGATAATGTTCTCGACTTCCACACATTCTTCAAGGCCCCCAGAATTTTCGCCCCCTACCCCACCCTATGATCCACTTCCGCTTCCATGGTTCCATCCGCTGCCAGATCCACTCCCAGATATCTAAAACACTTCACTTCCTCCAGTTTTTCTCCATTCAAACTCACCTCCCAACTGACTTGACCCTCAACCCTACTGTACCTAATAACCTTGCTCTTATTCACATTTACTCTTAACTTTCTTCTTCCACACACTTTACCAAACTCAGTCACCAGCTTCTGCAGTTTCTCACATGAATCAGCCACCAGCGCTGTATCATCAGCGAACAACAACTGACTCACTTCCCAAGCTCTCTCATCCCCAACAGACTTCATACTTGCCCCTCTTTCCAAAACTCTTGCATTTACCTCCCTAACAACACCATCCATAAACAAATTAAACAACCATGGAGACATCACACACCCCTGCCGCAAACCTACATTCACTGAGAACCAATCACTTTCCTCTCTTCCTACACGTACACATGCCTTACATCCTCGATAAAAACTTTTCACTGCTTCTAACAACTTTCCTCCCACACCATATATTCTTAATACCTTCCACAGAGCATCTCTATCAACTCTATCATATGCCTTCTCCAGATCCATAAATGCTACATACAAATCCATTTGCTTTTCTAAGTATTTCTCACATACATTCTTCAAAGCAAACACCTGATCCACACATCCTGTACCACTTCTGAAACCACACTGCTCTTCCCCAATCTGATGCTCTGTACATGCCTTCACCCTCTCAATCAATACCTTCCCATATAATTTACCAGGAATACTCAACAAACTTATACCTCTGTAATTTGAGCATTCACTCTTATCCCCTTTGCCTTTGTACAATGGCACTATGCACGCATTCCGCCAATCCGCCAATATATATATATATACATATATATATATATATATATATATATATATATATATATATATATATATATATATATATATATATATATATATATATATATATATATATATATATATATATATATATATATATATATATATATATATATATATATATATATATGTATGTATATATATATATTATCCCTGGGGATAGGGGATTAAGAATAATTCCCACGTATTCCCTGCGTGTCGTAGAAGGCGACTAAAAGGGGAGGGAGCGGGGGGCTGGAAATCCTCCCCTCTCGTTTTTTTTTTTTTTTTTTTTTCAAAAGAAGGAACAGAAAATTGGGCCAGGAGAGGGTATTCCCTCAAAGGCCCAGTCCTCTGTTCTTAACGCTACGTCGCTAATGCGGGAAATGGCGAATAGTTTGAAAAAAAAAATATATATATATATATATACATATATATATATGTATATATATATAAATATATATATATATATATATATATATATATATATATATATATATATATATATATATATATATATATATATATATATATATATATATATATATATATATATATATATATATAAGTGTGTGGAAGAAGAAAGTTGAGAGTAAATGTGAATAAGAGCAAGGTTATTAGGTACAGTAGGGGTGAGGGTCAAGTCAATTGGGAGGTGAGTTTGAATGGAGAAAAACTGGAGGAAGTGAAGTGTTTTAGATATCTGGGAGTGGATCTGTCAGCGGATGGAACCATGGAAGCGGAAGTGGATCATAGGGTGGGGGAGGGGGCGAAAATTTTGGGAGCCTTGAAAAATGTGTGGAAGTCGAGAACATTATCTCGGAAAGCAAAAATGGGTATGTTTGAGGGAATAGTGGTTCCAACAATGTTGTATGGTTGCGAGGCGTGGGCTAGGGATAGAGATGTGCGCAGGAGGATGGATGTGCTGGAAATGAGATGTTTGAGGACAATGTGTGGTGTGAGGTGGTTTGATCGAGTAAGTAACGTAAGGGTAAGAGAGATGTGTGGAAATAAAAAGAGCGTGGTTGAGAGAGCAGAAGAGGGTGTTTTGAAATGGTTTGGGCACATGGAGAGAATGAGTGAGGAGAGATTGACCAAGAGGATATATGTGTCGGAGGTGGAGGGAACGAGGAGAAGAGGGAGACCAAATTGGAGGTGGAAAGATGGAGTGAAAAGGATTTTGTGTGATCGGGGCCTGAACATGCAGGAGGGTGAAAGGAGGGCAAGAAATAGAGTGAATTGGAGTCATGTGGTATACAGGGGTTGACGTGCTGTCAGTGGATTGAAGCAAGGCATGTGAAGCGTCTGGGGTAAACCATGGAAGGCTGTGTAGGTATGTATATTTGCGTGTGTGGACGTGTGTATGTACATGTGTATGGGGGGGGGGGTTGGGCCATTTCTTTCGTCTGTTTCCTTGCGCTACCTCGCAAACGCGGGAGACAGCGACAAAGTATAAAAAAAAAAAAAAAAAAAAAAAAAAAAAAATATATATATATATTTATATATATATATATATATATATATATATATATATATATATATATATATATATATATATATATACATATTTATATATATATATATATATATATATATATATATATATATATATATATATATATATATATATTTCTTTCGTCTGTTTCCTTGCGCTACCTCGCAAACGCGGGAGACAGCGACAAAGTATAAAAAAAAAAAAAAAAAAAATATATATATATATATATATATATATATATATATATATATATTTATATATATATATATATATATATATATATATATATATATATATATATATATATATATATATATATATATTTATATATATATATATATATATATATATATATATATATATATATATATATATATATATATATATATATAAATATATATGTACATTTTTTTTTTTTTTTTCATACTATTCGCTATTTCCCGCGATAGCGAGGTAGCGTTAAGAACAGAGGAGTGGGCCTTTGAGGGAATATCCTCACCTGGACCTCTTCTCTGTTCCTTCTTTTGGAAAATTGAAAAAAAAAAAAAAAAAAACTACAGGGGAGGATTTCCAGCCCCCCGCTCCCTTCCCTTTTAGTCGCCATCTACGACACGCAGGGAATACGTGGGAAGTATTCTTTCTCCCCTATCCCCAGGGATTAATATATATATATATATATATATATATATATATATATATATATATATATATATATATATATATATATATATATATATATATATATATATATATATATATATATATGTATACATATATATATATATATATATATATATATATATATATATATAGATATATATTTCGCCCCCTCCCCCACCCTATGATTCGCTTCCGCTTCCATGGTTCCATCCGCTGCCAGATCCACTTCCAGATATCTAAAACACTTCACTTCCTCCAGTTTTTCTCCATTCAAACTTACCTCCCAATTGACTTGACCCTCAACCCTACTGTACCTAATAACCTTGCTCTTATTCACATTTACTCTTAACTTTCTTCTTTCACACACTTTACCAAACTCAGTCACCAGCTTCTGCAGTTTCTCACATGAATCAGCCACCAGCGCTTTATCATCAGCGAACAACAAGTGACTCACATCCCAAGCTCTCTCATCTACAACAGACTTCATACTTGCCCCTCTTTCCAAAACTCTTGCATTCACCTCCCTAACAACCCCATCCATAAACAAATTAAACAACCATGGAGACATCACACACCCCTGCCGCAAACCTACATTCACTGAGAACCAATCACTTTCCGCTCTTCCTACACGTACACATGCCTTACATCCTCGATAAAAACTTTTCACTGCTTCTAACAACTTGCCTACCACACCATATATTCTTAATACCTTCCACAGAGCATCTCTATCAACTCTATCATATGCCTTCTCCAGATCCATAAATGCTACATACAAATCCATTTGCTTTTCTAAGTATTTCTCACATACATTCTTCAAAGCAAACACCTGATCCACACATCCTCTACCACTTCTGAAACCACACTGCTCTTCCCCAATCTAATGCTCTGTACATGCCTTCACCCTATCAATCAATACCCTCCCATATAATCTACCAGGAATACTCAACAAACTTATACCTCTGTAATTTGAGCATTCACTCTTATCCCCTTTGCCTTTGTACAATGGCAGTATGCACGCATTCCGCCAATCCTCAGGCACCTCACCATGAGTCATACATACATTGAATAACCTTACCAACCAGTCAACAATACAGTCACCCCCTTTTTTAATAGATTCCACTACAATACCATCCAAACCTGCTGCCTTGCCGGCTTTCATCTTCCGCAAAGCTTTTACTACCTCTTCTCTGTTTACCAAATCATTTTCCCTAACCCTCTCACTTTGCACACCACCTCGACCAAGACACCCTATATCTGCCACTCTATCATCAAACACATTCAACAAACCTTCAAAATACTCACTCCATCTCCTTCTCACATCACCACTACTTGTTATCACCTCCCCATTAGCCCCCTTCACTGAAGTTCCCATTTGCTCCCTTGTCTTACGCACTTCATTTACCTCCTTCCAGAACATCTTTTTATTCTCCCTAAAATTTAATGATACTCTCTCACCCCAACTCTCATTTGCCCTCTTTTTCACCTCTTGCACCTTTCTCTTGACCTCCTGTCTCTTTCTTGTATACATCTCGCACTCAATTGCATTTTTTCCCTGCAATAATCGTCCAAATGCCTCTCTCTTCTCTTTCACTAATAATCATACTTCTTCATCCCACCACTCACTACCCTTTCTACTCAACCCACCTCCCACGCTTCTCATGCCACAAGAATCTTTTGCGCAATCCATCACTCCCCTTACTTCCATTGTTCTCACCTTTTTCCATTTTGTACTCAGTCTCTCCTGGTACTTCCTCACACAAGTCTCCTTCCCAAGCTCACTGACTCTCACCACCCTCTTCACCCCAACATTCACTCTTCTTTTCTGGAAACCCATACAAATCTTCACCTTAGCCTCCACAAGATAATGATCAGACATCCCTCCAGTTGCACCTCTCAGCAAATTTACATCCAAAAGTCTCTCTTTCGCGCGCCTGTCAATTAACACGTAATCCAATAACGCTCTCTGGCCATCTCTCCTACTTACATACGTATACTTATGTATATCTCTCTTTTTAAACCAGGTATTCCCAATCACCAGTCCTTTTTCAGCACATAGATCTACAAGCTCTTCACCATTTCCATTTACAACACTGAACACCCCATGTACACCAATTATTCCCTCAACTGCGACATTACGCACCTTTGCATTCAAATCACCCATCACTATAACCCGGTCTGGTGCATCAAAACTACTAACACACTCACTCAGCTGCTCCCAAAACACTTGCCTCTCATGATCTTTCTTCTCATGCCCAGGTGCATATGCACCAATAATCATCCATCTCTCTCCATCCACTTTCAGTTTTACCCATATCAATCTAGAGTTTTACTTTCTTACACTCTATCACACACTCCCACCACTCCTGTTTCAGGAGTAGTGCCACACCTTCCCTTGCTCTCGTGATCACACTAACCCCTGACTTTACTCCCAAGACATTCCCAAACCACTCTTCCCCTTTACCCTTGAGCTTCGTTTCACTCAGAGTCAAAACATCCAGGTTCCTTTCCTCAAACATACAACCTATTTCTACTTTTTTCACATCTTGGTTACATCACACACATTTAGACACCCCAATCTGAGGCTACGAGGAGGATGAGCACTCCCCGCGTGACTCCTTCTGTTTCCAATTTTTTAGAAAGTTAAAAGAATACAAGGAGGGGAGGATTTCTGGCCCCCCGCTCCCGTCCCCTCTAGTCGGCTTCTACGACACGTGAGGAATGCGTGGGAAGTGTTCTTTCACCCCTATCCCCAGGGATAATATATATAAATATACATACACACACCTTTTTCCATTCTGTACTCAGTCTCTCCTGGTACTTCCTCACAAAAGTCTCCTTCCCAAGCTCACTGACTCTCACCACCCTCTTCACCCCAACATTCACTCTTCTTTTCTGAAAACCCATACAAATCTTCACCTTAGCCTCCACAAGATAATGATCAGACATCCCTCCAGTTGCACCTCTCAGCAAATTTACATCCAAAAGTCTCTCTTTCGCGCGCCTGTCAATTAACACGTAATCCAATAACGCTCTCTGGCCATCTCTCCTACTTACATACGTATACTTATGTATATCTCTCTTTTTAAACCAGGTATTCCCAATCACCAGTCCTTTTTCAGCACATAGATCTACAAGCTCTTCACCATTTCCATTTACAACACTGAACACCCCATGTACACCAATTATTCCCTCAACTGCGACATTACGCACCTTTGCATTCAAATCACCCATCACTATAACCCGGTCTGGTGCATCAAAACTACTAACACACTCACTCAGCTGCTCCCAAAACACTTGCCTCTCATGATCTTTCTTCTCATGCCCAGGTGCATATGCACCAATAATCATCCATCTCTCTCCATCCACTTTCAGTTTTACCCATATCAATCTAGAGTTTACTTTCTTTCACTCTATCACACACTCCCACCACTCCTGTTTCAGGAGTAGTGCCACACCTTCCCTTGCTCTCGTGATCACACTAACCCCTGACTTCACTCCCAAGACATTCCCAAACCACTCTTCCCCTTTACCCTTGAGCTTCGTTTCACTCAGAGCCAAAACATCCAGGTTCCTTTCCTCAAACATACAACCTATCTCTCCTTTTTTCACATCTTGGTTACATCACACACATTTAGACACCCCAATGTGAGGCTACGAGGAGGATGAGCACTCCCCGCGTGACTCCTTTTCTTTCCAATTTTTTAGAAAGTTAAAAAAATACAAGGAGGGGAGGATTTCTGGCCCCCCGCTCCCGTCCCCTCTAGTCGCCTTCTACGACACGTGAGGAATGCGTGGGAAGCGTTCTTTCAACCCTATCCCCAGGGATAATATATATAAATATACATACAAACACACATACACACATATACACACATACACACACATATATATATATACATATATACATATGAAAAATGTAAGAAATAATTTAGAAAACTGAAACTTCTAGCTTGAAATGAACTAAAAAAATAAATGTCACATGATGGTTCAGCCTATCGCTATGGAAAAGGGAAATGTAAAATTTATTTACACAAACGTCAATAGTAGGTTTCATCAATTTAACCACTGCATCCTATATACACACATATATATATATATATATATATATATATATATATATATATATATATATATATATATATATATATATATATATATATATATATATATATATATAGATTTGTATGGGTTTTCAGAAAAGAAGAGTGAATGTTGGGGTGAAGAGGGTGGTGAGAGTAAGTGAGCTTGAGAAGGAGACCTGTGTGAGGAAGTACCAGGAGAGACTGAGTACAGAATGGAAGAAGGTGAGAACAATGGAAGTAAGGGGAGTGGGGGAGGAATGGGATGTATTTAGGGAATCAGTGATGGATTGTGCAAAAGATGCATGTGGCATGAGAAGAGTGGGAGGTGGGTTGATTACAAAGGGTAGTGAGTGGTGGGATGAAGAAGTAAGAGTATTGGTGAAAGAGAAGAGAGAGGCATTTGGACGATTTTTGCAGGGAAAAAATGCAGTTGAGTGGGAGATGTATAAAAGAAAGAGACAGGAGGTCAAGCGAAAGGTGCAAGAGGTGAAAAAAAGGGCAAATGAGAGTTGGGGTGAGAGAGTATCATTAAATTTTAGGGAGAATAAAAAGATGTTCTGGAAGGAGGTAAATAAAGTGTGTAAGACAAGGGAGCAAATGGGAACTTCAGTGAAGGGCGCAAATGGGGAGGTGATAACAAGTAGTGATGATGTGAGAAGGAGATGGAGTGAGTATTTCGAAGGTTTGTTGAATGTGTTTGATGATAGAGTGGCAGATATAGGGTGTTTTGGTGGAGGTGGTGTGCAAAGTGAGAGGGTTAGGGAAAATGATTTGGTAAACAGAGAAGAGGTAGTGAAAGCTTTGCGGAAGATGAAAGCCGGCAAGGCAGCAGGTTTGGATGGTATTGCAGTGGAATTTATTAAAAAAGGGGGGTGACTGTATTGTTGACTGGTTGGTAAGGTTATTTAATGTATGTATGACTCATGGTGAGGTGCCTGAGGATTGGCGGAATGCGTGCATAGTGCCATTGTACAAAGGCAAAGGGGATAAGAGTGAGTGCTCAAATTACAGAGGTATAAGTTTGTTGAGTATTCCTGGTAAATTATATGGGAGGGTATTGATTGAGAGGGTGAAGGCATGTACAGAGCATCAGATTGGGGAAGAGCAGTGTGGTTTCAGAAGTGGTAGAGGATGTGTGGATCAGGTGTTTGCTTTGAAGAATGTATGTGAGAAATACTTAGAAAAGCAAATGGATTTGTATGTAGCATTTATGGATCTGGAGAAGGCATATGATAGAGTTGATAGAGATGCTCTGTGGAAGGTATTAAGAATATATGGTGTGGGAGGAAAGTTGTTAGAAGCAGTGAAAAGTTTTTATCGAGGATGTAAGGCATGTGTACGTGTAGGAAGAGAGGAAAGTGATTGGTTCTCAGTGAATGTAGGTTTGCGGCAGGGGTGTGTGATGTCTCCATGGTTGTTTAATTTGTTTATGGATGGGGTTGTTAGGGAGGTAAATGCAAGAGTTTTGGAAAGAGGGGCAAGTATGAAGTCTGTTGGGGATGAGAGAGCTTGGGAAGTGAGTCAGTTGTTGTTCGCTGATGATACAGCGCTGGTGGCTGATTCATGTGAGAAACTGCAGAAGCTGGTGACTGAGTTTGGTAAAGTGTGTGGAAGAAGAAAGTTAAGAGTAAATGTGAATAAGAGCAAGGTTATTAGGTACAGTAGGGTTGAGGGTCAAGTCAATTGGGAGGTGAGTTTGAATGGAGAAAAACTGGAGGAAGTGAAGTGTTTTAGATATCTGGGAGTGGATCTGGCAGCGGATGGAACCATGGAAGCGGAAGTGGATCATAGGGTGGGGGAGGGGGCGAAAATTCTGGGGGCCTTGAAGAATGTGTGGAAGTCGAGAACATTATCTCGGAAAGCAAAAATGGGTATGTTTGAAGGAATAGTGGTTCCAACAATGTTGTATGGTTGCGAGGCGTGGGCTATGGATAGAGTTGTGCGCAGGAGGATGGATGTGCTGGAAATGAGATGTTTGAGGACAATGTGTGGTGTGAGGTGGTTTGATCGAGTGAGTAACGTAAGGGTAAGAGAGATGTGTGGAAATAAAAAGAGCGTGGTTGAGAGAGCAGAAGAGGGTGTTTTGAAGTGGTTTGGGCACATGGAGAGGATGAGTGAGGAAAGATTGACCAAGAGGATATATGTGTCGGAGGTGGAGGGAACAAGGAGAAGAGGGAGACCAAATTGGAGGTGGAAAGATGGAGTGAAAAAGATTTTGTGTGATCGGGGCCTGAACATGCAGGAGGGTGAAAGGAGGGCAAGGAACAGAGTGAATTGGAGCGATGTGGTATACCGGGGCTGACGTGCTGTCAGTGGATTGAATCAAGGCATGTGAAGCGTCTGGGGTAAACCATGGAAAGCTGTGTAGGTATGTATATTTGCGTGTGTGGACGTATGTATATACATGTGTATGGGGGGTGGGTTGGGCCATTTCTTTCGTCTGTTTCCTTGCGCTACCTCGCAAACGCGGGAGACAGCGACAAAGTATAAAAAAAAAAAAATATATATATATATATATATATATATATATATATATATATATATATATATATATATATATATATATATATATAGATTGAGTGGGAGATGTGGGATATGTATAAAAGAAAGAGACAGGAGGTCAAGAGAAAGGTGCAAGAGGTGAAAAAAAAGGGCAAATGAGAGTTGGGGTGAGAGAGTATCATTAAATTTTAGGGAGAATAAAAAGATGTTCTGGAAGGAGGTAAATAAAGTGCGTAAGACAAGGGAGCAAATGGGAACTTCAGTGAAGGGCGCAAATGGGGAGGTGATAACAAGTAGTGGTGATGTGAGAAGGAGATGGAGTGAGTATTTTGAAGGTTTGTTGAATGTGTTTGATGATAGAGTGGCAGATATAGGGTGTTTTGATCGAGGTGGTGTGCAAAGTGAGAGGGTTAGGGAAAATGATTTGGTAAACAGAGAAGAGGTAGTGAAAGCTTTGCGGAAGATGAAAGCCGGCAAGGCAGCAGGTTTGGATGGTATTGCAGTGGAATTTATAAAAAAAAGGGGGTGACTGTATTGTTGACTGGTTAGTAAGGTTATTTAATGTATGTATGACTCATGGTGAGGTGCCTGAGGATTGGCGGAATGCGTGCATAGTGCCATTGTACAAAGGCAAAGGGGATAAGAGTGAGTGCTCAAATTACAGAGGTATAAGTTTGTTGAGTATTCCTGGTAAATTATATGGGAGGGTATTGATTGAGAGGGTGAAGGCATGTACAGAGCATCAGATTGGGGAAGAGCAGTGTGGTTTCAGAAGTGGTAGAGGATGTGTGGATCAGGTGTTTGCTTTGAAGAATATATGTGAGAAATACTTAGAAAAGCAAATGGATTTGTATGTAGCATTTATGGATCTGGAGAAGGCATATGATAGAGTTGATAGAGATGCTCTGTGGAAGGTATTAAGAATATATGGTGTGGGAGGAAAGTTGTTAGAAGCAGTGAAAAGTTTTTATCGAGGATGTAAGGCATGTGTACGTGTAGGAAGAGAGGAAAGTGATTGGTTCTCAGTGAATGTAGGTTTGCGGCAGGGGTGTGTGATGTCTCCATGGTTGTTTAATTTGTTTATGGATGGGGTTGTTAGGGAGGTAAATGCAAGAGTTTTGGAAAGAGGGGCAAGTATGAAGTCTGTTGGGGATGAGAGAGCTTGGGAAGTGAGTCAGTTGTTGTTCGCTGATGATACAGCGCTGGTGGCTGATTCATGTGAGAAACTGCAGAAGCTGGTGACTGAGTTTGGTAAAGTGTGTGAAGAAGAAAGTTAAGAGTAAATGTGAATAAGAGCAAGGTTATTAGGTACAGTAGGGTTGAGGGTCAAGTCAATTGGGAGGTGAGTTTGAATGGAGAAAAACTGGAGGAAGTGAAGTGTTTTAGATATCTGGGAGTGGATCTGGCAGCGGATGGAACCATGGAAGCGGAAGTGGATCATAGGGTGGGGGAGGGGGCGAAAATTCTGGGAGCCTTGAAGAATGTGTGGAAGTCGAGAACATTATCTCGGAAAGCAAAAATGGGTATGTTTGAAGGAATAGTGGTTCCAACAATGTTGTATGGTTGCGAGGCGTGGGCTATGGATAGAGTTGTGCGCAGGTGGATGGATGTGCTGGAAATGAGATGTTTGAGGACAATGTGTGGTGTGAGGTGGTTTGATCGAGTAAGTAACGTAAGGGTAAGAGAGATGTGTGGAAATAAAAAGAGCGTGGTTGAGAGAGCAGAAGAGGGTGTTTTGAAAGTGGTTTGGGCACATGGAGAGAATGAGTGAGGAAAGATTGACCAAGGGATATATGTATCGGAGGTGGAGGGAGCAAGGAGAAGAGGGAGACCAAATTGGAGGTGGAAAGATGGAGTGAAAAAGATTTTGTGTGATCGGGGCCTGAACATGCAGGAGGGTGAAAGGAGGGCAAGGAATAGAGTGAATTGGTGCGATGTGGTATACCGGGGTTGACGTGCTGTCAGTGGATTGAATCAAGGCATGTGAAGCGTCTGGGGTAAACCATGGAAAGCTGTATAGGTATGTATATTTGCGTGTGTGGACGTATGTATATACATGTGTATGGGGGGGGGGGCCATTTCTTTCGTCTGTTTCCTTGCGCTACCTCGCAAACGCGGGAGACAGCGACAAAGTATAAAAAAAAAAAAAAAATTGCATATTCCTATGAGTCCACGGGGAAAATGAAACACGAAAATATCTTGATCGCGCGCAAAATTGTGATCCTTTCCAATATATATATATATATATATATATGCAAGAGGTGAAAAAGAGGGCAAATGAGAGTTGAGGTGAGAGAGTATCATTAGATTTTAGGGAGAATAAAAAGATGTTCTGGAAGGAGGTAAATAAAGTGCGTAAGACAAGGGAGCAAATGGGAACTTCAGTGAAGGGCGCAAATGGGGAGGTGAAAACAAGTAGTGGTGATGTGAGAAGGAGATGGAGTGAGTATTTTAAAGGTTTGTTGAATGTGTTTGATGATAGAGTGGCAGATATAGGGTGTTTTGGTCGAGGTGGTGTGCAAAGTGAGAGGGTTAGGGAAAATGATTTGGTAAACAGAGAAGAGGTAGTAAAAGCTTTGCGGAAGATGAAAGCTGGCAAGGCAGCAGGTTTGGATGGTATTGCAGTGGAATTTATTAAAAAAGGGGGTGACTGTATTATTGACAGGTTGGTAAGGTTATTTAATGTATGTATGACTCATGGTGAGATGCCTGAGGATTGGCGGAATGCGTGCATACTGCCATTGTACAAAGGCAAAGGGGATAAGAGTGAGTGCTCAAATTACAGAGGTATAAGTTTGTTGAGTATTCCTGGTAAATTATATGGGAGGGTATTGATTGAGAGGGTGAAGGCATGTACAGAGCATCAGATTGGGGAAGAGCAGTGTGGTTTCAGAAGTGGTAGAGGATGTGTGGATCAGGTGTTTGCTTTGAAGAATGTATGTGAGAAATACTTAGAAAAGCAAATGGATTTGTATGTAGCATTTATGGATCTGGAGAAGGCATATGATAGAGTTGATAGAGATGCTCTGTGGAAGGTATTAAGGATATATGGTGTGGGAGGCAAGTTGTTAGAAGCAGTGAAAAGTTTTTATCGAGGATGTAAGGCATGTGTAAGTGTAGGAAGAGAGGAAAGTGATTGGTTCTCAGTGAATGTAGGTTTGCGGCAGGGGTGTGTGATGTATCCATGGTTGTTTAATTTGTTTATGGATGGGGTTGTTAGGGAGGTAAATGCAAGAGTTTTGGAAAGAGGGGCAAGTATGAAGTCTGTTGGGGATGAGAGAGCTTGGGAAGTGAGTCAGTTGTTGTTCGCTGATGATACAGCGCTGGTGGCTGATTCATGTGAGAAACTGCAGAAGCTGGTGACTGAGTTTGGTAAAGTGTGTGAAAGAAGAAAGTTAAGAGTAAATGTGAATAAGAGCAAGGTTATTAGGCACAGTAGGGTTGAGGGTCAAGTCAATTGGGAGGTAAGTTAAATGGAGCAAAACTGGAGGAAGTAAAGTGTTTTAGATATCTGGGAATGGATCTGGCAGAGGAAGGAACCATGGAAGCGGAAGTGGATTATAGGGTGTGGGAGGGGGCGAAAATCCTGGGAGCCTTGAAGAATATGTGGAAGTCGAGAACATTATCATAGAAAGCAAAAATGGGTATGTTTGAAGGAATAGTGGTTCCAACAATGTTGTATGGTTGCGAGGCGTGGGCTATGGATAGAGTTGTGCGCAGGAGGATGGATGTGCTGGATATGAGATTTTTGAGGACAATGTGTGGTGTGAGGTGGTTTGATCGAGTAAGTAACGTAAGGGTAAGAGAGATGTGTGGAAATAAAAAGAGCGTGGTTGAGAGAGCAGAAGAGGGTGTTTTGAAATGGTTTGGGCACATGGAGAGAATGAGTGAGGAAAGATTGACCAAGAGGATATATGTGTCGGAGGTGGAGAGAACGAGGAGAAGTGGGAGACCAAATTGGAGGTGGAAAGATGGAGTGAAAAAGATTTTGTGTGATCGGGGCCTGAACATGCCGGAGTGTGAAAGGAGGGCAAGGAATAGAGTGAATTGGATCGATGTGGTATACCGGGTTTGACCTGCTGTCAGTGGATTGAATCAGGGCATGTGAAGCGTCTGCGGTAAACCATGGAAAGGTGTGTAGGTATGTATATTTGCGTGTGTGGACGTATGTATATACATGTGTATGGGGGTGGGTTGGGCCATTTCTTTCGTCTGTTTCCTTGCGCTACCTCGCAAACGCGGGAGACAGCGGCCAAAAAAAAAAAAAAAAAAATATATATATATATATATATATATATATATATATATATATATATATATATATATATATTTATATATTCTGCTTTGTCGCTGTCTCCCGCGTCAGCGAGGTAGCGCAAGGAACAGACGAATGAATGGCCCAACCCACCAACATACACATGTACATACATACACGTCCACACACGCAAATATACATACCTATACATCTCAATGTATACATATATATACACACACAGACATATTCATATATACACATGTACATAATTCATACTGTCTGCCTTTATTCATTCCCATCGCCACCCCACCACACATGAAATAAAAAACCCCTCCCCCATCATGTGTGCGAGGTAGCGCTAGGAAAAGATAACAGAGGCCACATTCGTTCACACTCAGTCTTTAGCTGTCATGTAATAATGCACCGAAACCGCAGCTCCCTTTCCTCATCCAGGCCCTACAGAACTTTCCATGGTTTACCCCAGACGCTTCACATGCCCTGGTTTAATCCATTGACAGCACGTCGACCCCGGTATACCACATCGTTCCAATTCACTTTATTCCTTGCATGACTTTCACCCTCCTACATGTTTAGACTCCGATCGCTCAAAATCTTTTTCGCTCCATCTTTCTACCTCCAATTTGGTCTCCCACTTCTACTCGTTATCTCCACCTCTGACAATCTATTCTCACTCATTCTCTCCATGTGACCAAACCATTTCAAAACACCTTCTTCTGCTCTCTCAACCACGCTCTTTTTATTACTACACATCTCTCTTTCCCTATTATTACTTACTCGATCAAACCACCTCACACCACATATTGTCCTCAAACATCTCATTTCCAGCATATCCACCCTCCTCCGCACAACTCTATCTGTAGCCCACGCCTCGCAACCATATAACATAATTGGAATCACTATTCATTAAAACATACCCATTTTTCGCTTCCCGAGATAATGTTGTCGACTTCCACACATCCTTCAAGGCTCCCAGAACTTTCGCCTACTCCCCCACCCTATGATTCACTTCCGCTTCCATGGTTCCATCCGCTGCTAAATCCACTCCCAGATATCTAAAATACTTCACTTCCTCCAGTTTTTCTCCTTTCAAACTTACCTCTTAATTGACTTGTCCGTCAACCCTACTGTACCTAATAACCTTGCTCTTATTCACATTTACTCTCAGCTTTTTTCTTTCACACACTTTACCAAACTCAGTCAACAGCTTCTGCAGTTTCTCACACGAATCAGCCACCAGCGCTTTATCATCAGCGAACAACTCACTCACCTCCTAAGCTCTCTCATCCACAACAGACTGCATACTTGTCCCTCTTTCCAAAACTCTTGCGTTCACCTCCCTAATAACCCCATCCATAAACTTATTAAACAACCATGGAGACATCACACACCCCTGCCGCAAACCTACATTCACTGAGAACCAATCACTTTCCTCTTTTCCAACACGTACACATGCCCTACATCCTCGATAAAAACTTTTCACTGCTTGTAACAACTTGCCTCCCACACTATATATTCTTAATACCTTCCACAGAGCATCTCTATTAGCTCTATCATATACCTTCTCCAGATCCATAAATGCAAAATACAGATCCATATCCTTTCCTAAGTATTTCTCACATACATTCTATATATATATATATATATATATATATATATATATATATATATATATATATATATATATATATATATATATATATATATATATATATATATATATATATTCTTTCAAATTATTCGCCATTTCCCGCGTTAGCGAGGTAGCGTTAAGAACAGAGGGCTGGGCCTTTGAGGGAATATCCTCACCTGGCCCCCTTCTCTGTTCCTTCTTTTGGAAAATTAAAGAAAAAGCGAGAGGGGAGGATTTCCAACCCCCCGCTCCCTCCCCTTTCAGTCGCCTTCTACGACACGCAGGAAATACGTGGGAAGTATTCTTTCTCCCCTATCCCCAGGGATATATATATATATATATATATATATATATATATATATATATATATATATATATATATATATATATATATATATATTCCTATGAGTCCACCGGGAAAATGAAACACGAAAAGTTCCCAAGTGCACTTTCGTGTAATAATCACATCATCAGGGGAGACACAAGAGAGAAATATAACAGTTGATATACATCGAACAGACGAAGCTAGGACGCAACTTGGTAACATTTGAAAGGTAACATTTCTCTTATCAAAAATTTATCATCTTTGTCCCCTTCATTGCCATATATATATATATAGACTTATCAAAACACAAAAAAAGAATTTTCAAGCAAGGCCTATAGGGAGTTCAGTAGGCTCCATCACTTACAAATTGTCAAAATGGTTAGTTTCCTTATTAAGCCCTTTAGTGGGTAAGGTATCAAATTCTAATATCATGAACAATGTAGATTTAGTCAACAAGCTAAACAATATCAATATCAATTTTGATTTCAAACTAGTTAGCTTTGATGTTTCCTCACTTTTCACTAAAGTTCCAGTTGATGACCTTTTAGAATATTTATATGATGTCTTGGATGATATTCATTTACCTGTTTCAAAGTCTAATTTCATTGAACTGATAAAATTGTGTATAAAAGACTGTGTATTTCAATTTAATGGCGATTATTATGCTCAAAAATTTGGTATGGCAATGGGCAACCCTCTTTCACCTGTACTAAGTAATCTTTATATGGAATTTTTTGAAACAAAATTACTAAAGGATATCTTACCTTCTAATGCAATGTGGTTTAGGTATGTAGATGATGTTCTTTGTGTTTGGCCAACAAATGAAAATTTACAAATTTTTCTCCCCTTACTTAACAATTTAGTACCTTCCATCAAATTTACTGTAGAAAATGAAAATAATGGTATATTACCATTTTTAGAATGCATAATCCATAGACAAGGAAACAAGTTTAAGTTTAGCATATACAGAAAACCCACCAATGTATCCTCATATATCCATTATTACTCATCTCAACATGACAGAGTTAAATTATTATCATTTCAATCTATGTTCCTTAGGGCATTACGTATTTGCAGTCCAGAGTTTATTGATGATGAGTTTGAGAAGATATATTCTATTGGATCTAAGTTAAAGTACCCTAGATCTTTCATTGATAAATCCCTTAAGTTGGCAAAGAAATCATTTTATAGAGTTGAGCCCAAATCTCCCATTGACACCAAGAATCTTTTAGTTCTCCCTTTTAATAAAAATTTCACTTTGCTTCCCATGTTGCTTAAATCCTTTAATGTAAGTGTTGCCTTTAGCAACAATAATACTATAAAGAATATCTTAATCAGGAATTCACCAGAAAATTCTCTTGGTTGCATCTATAAAGTTCCTTGTGGAAACTGTGATAAATTTTATGTTGGTCAGACTGGTAAGGATCTTTCTGTTAGACTTGAGCAACATAAATATAGTATAAGAACGGGGCAAGAATCAAATGCCTTGTTTAATCATGTTAAAAACTATGATAATTGTATTGACTGGAGTAACGCCATCTCAGTTGTTAACTCTAACTCTATTACCAAGAGAAATATCATTGAATCTTCTATTATTGAATACACAAAAAATTATAATCTTAATATTAGTGATGGTCTATATAAATTAGATAACTTTATTGTTGATAAGATTTGGAAAATGATTAGTTTATGAACGCTCGTTGTATGTTTTAGACAATCACATGTTTACCAAATGGCGTCCTAGCTTCGTCTCTTCGATGTATATCAACTGACTGGTATATTTCTCTCTTGTGTCTCCCCTGATGATGTGATTATTACACGAAAGTGCACTTGGGAACTTTTCGTGTTTCATTTTCCCTGTGAACTCATAGGAATATCTTGATCACGCGAAAAAGTTGTGATCCTTTCCAATATATATATATATATATATATATATATATATATATATATATATATATATATATATATATATATATACATATATACTTTGTTTATATACACACGGTCAACAGACGTGACAACACGAGTGTAAAAACACTCTCCTCGTAACACGAGAATAGTAATCATACACACACACACACACACACACACACACATACACATACACACACACACACGCACACACATACTCACAGTGTCGTAACCTTACACCACCAGAAGGCCTTAATATACGATCCTATATTCTGTTTCATTTAATTCTGTACGTCAGGATTATCATGCGAATACTGAACCTCAGGCTTAGACTTACCACATCAACACTAAAGAAAGTAAAGAAAAAGTCATCATTAATGTTCAAAAAATACTGAAAATGAAAATATTTCAAACTTTTTATCATTTTTCCTTTATTCATTATGCTTCCCTGTATCTAAGTCACTGGGATAAGCTCTAGGAAGTTGCCACACTCTGTGTGGCAGCTGGTAGTGTTGCAAGAGCTATTTGTGCAACACATATACGTCAGCTTGGAATAGCAGACACACGTGTACAGCCGCACACAGACATACATGAACTCATGGGAAGCATACATAGGAACATAACACACATACATGCACGACAAACATACGCAGACATACATATGCGAGAGAAGCATGTATATACATGCAAGCGAGACATTTACAGACACACATACTTGCTAGGGAAGCATTGACGGACATACATACATACATGCATGCATACATGCAAGAGAAACGTGTAACGGATGTATCCCATAAACAATGCATGAACGGCACTCACACACACACAGACACACACACACACATACACACACACACACATACACACACACACACACACACACACAAACATTTCAGAGTATATGACAGAACCTGTTAGTTTCAAATGTGTCCTTCAGTGACATGAATAGAAAAATGAACAACAACAAATATTTCCTGTGAATTAATTTCTTTTTCTTTCCTAAGGCACGCAGGGAAAAATTGCATGAAATACTTTCTCTTGATTTGGAGTTATTTTTCTTTTTAGTTTGGTCTATGAGAAGGACTAATGAAAAAATTACACATTAATTATCACTATAATTTTATAGTGTTTCCTTTCGACTACTCACTTTGAAATGGAAATATAATATTTTGTGTGGAGAGTATTTGTGTTTGCTGGGATATCAGGGTAAAACGCTTTAAGATATAGAGAAACAACGATTTATATTTAAAAAACCATAATATTTCAGAAATTTATATTACCTGAGACGGCAAGGGCGACGAAATGCACTAATGAAGACTCTCTCATGAACCCTATGTACATCCATATATATATATATATATATATATATATATATATATATATATATATATATATATATATATATATATATATATTCTTTCTTTCTTTTAAACTATTCGCCATTTCCCGCGTTAGCGAGGTAGCGTTAGGAACAGAGGACTGGGCCTTTTTTGGAATATCCTCACCTGGCCCCCCTCTGTTCCTTCTTTTGGAAAAAAAAAAAAACGAGAGGGGAGGATTTCCAGCCCCCGACTCCCTCCCCTTTTAGTCGCCTTCTCCGACACGCAGGGAATACGTGAGAAGTATTCTTAATCCCCTATCCCCAGGGATATATATATATATATATATATATATATATATATATATATATATATATAAATATCTATATATATATATATATTTTATTTTTTTTTTTTTTTTTTGCTTTGTCGCTGTCTCCCGCGTTTGCGAGGTAGCGCAAGGAAACAGACGAAAGAAATGGCCCAACCCACCCCCATACACATGTATATACATACGTCCACACACGCAAATATACATACCTACACAGCTTTCCATGGTTTACCCCAGACGCTTCACATGCCTTGATTCAATCCACTGACAGCACGTCAACCCCGGTATACCACATCGCTCCAATTCACTCTATTCCTTGCCCTCCTTTCACCCTCCTGCATGTTCAGGCCCCGATCACACAAAATCATTTTCACTCCATCTTTCCACCTCCAATTTGGTCTCCCTCTTCTCCTCGTTCCCTCCACCTCCGACACATATATCCTCTTGGTCAATCTTTCCTCACTCATTCTCTCCATGTGCCCAAACCATTTCAAAACACCCTCTTCTGCTCTCTCAACCACGCTCTTTTTATTTCCACACATCTCTCTTACCCTTACGTTACTTACTCGATCAAACCACCTCACACCACACATTGTCCTCAAACATCTCATTTCCAGCACATCCATCCTCCTGCGCACAACTCTATCCATAGCCCACGCCTCGCAACCATACAACATTGTTGGAACCACTATTCCTTCAAACATACCCATTTTTGCTTTCCGAGATAATGTTCTCGACTTCCACACATTCTTCAAGGCTCCCAGAATTTTCGCCCCCTCCCCCACCCTATGATCCACTTCCGCTTCCATGGTTCCATCCGCTGCCAGATCCACTCCCAGATATCTAAAACACTTCACTTCCTCCAGTTTTTCTCCATTCAAACTCACCTCCCAATTGACTTGACCCTCAACCCTACTGTACCTAATAACCTTGCTCTTATTCACATTTACTCTTAACTTTCTTCTTCACACACGTTACCAAACTCAGTCACCAGCTTCTGCAGTTTCTCACATGAATCAGCCACCAGCGCTGTATCATCAGCGAACAACAACTGACTCACTTCCCAAGCTCTCTCATCCCCAACAGACTTCATACTTGCCCCTCTTTCCAAAACTCTTGCATTCACCTCCCTAACAACCCCATCCATAAACAAATTAAACAACCATGGAGACATCACACACCCCTGCCGCAAACCTACATTCACTGAGAACCAATCACTTTCCTCTCTTCCTACACGTACACATGCCTTACATCCTCGATAAAAACTTTTCACTGCTTCTAACAACTTGCCTCCCACACCATATATTCTTAATACCTTCCACAGAGCATCTCTATCAACTCTATCATATGCCTTCTCCAGATCCATAAATGCTACATACAAATCCATTTGCTTTTCTAAGTATTTCTCACATACATTCTTCAAAGCAAACACCTGATCCACACATCCTCTACCACTTCTGAAACCACACTGCTCTTCCCCAATCTGATGCTCTGTACATGCCTTCACCCTCTCAATCAATACCCTCCCATATAATTTACCAGGAATACTCAACAAACTTATACCTCTGTAATTTGAGCACTCACTCTTATCCCCTTTGCCTTTGTACAATGGCACTATGCACGCATTCCGCCAATCCTCAGGCACCTCACCATGAGTCATACATACATTAAATAACCTTACCAACCAGTCAACAATACAGTCACCCCCTTTTTTAATAAATTCCACTGCAATACCATCCAAACCTGCTGCCTTGCCGGCTTTCATCTTCCGCAAAGCTTTTACTACCTCTTCTCTGTTTACCAAATCATTTTCCCTAACCCTCTCACTTTGCACACCACCTCGACCAAAACACCCTATATCTGCCACTCTATCATCAAACACATTCAACAAACCTTCAAAATACTCACTCCATCTCCTTCTCACATCACCACTACTTGTTATCACCTCCCCATTTGCGCCCTTCACTGAAGTTCCCATTTGCTCCCTTGTCTTACGCACTTTATTTACCTCCTTCCAGAACATCTTTTTATTCTCCCTAAAATTTAATGATACTCTCTCACCCCAACTCTCATTTGCCCTTTTTTTCACCTCTTGCACCTTTCTCTTGACCTCCTGTCTCTTTCTTTTATACATCTCCCACTCAATTGCATTTTTTCCCTGCAAAAATCGTCCAAATGCCTCTCTCTTCTCTTTCACTAATACTCTTACTTCTTCATCCCACCACTCACTACCCTTTCTAATCAACCCACCTCCCACTCTTCTCATGCCACAAGCATCTTTTGCGCAATCCATCACTGATTCCCTAAATACATCCCATTCCTCCCCCACTCCCCTTACTTCCATTGTTCTCACCTTTTTCCATTCTGTACTCAGTCTCTCCTGGTACTTCCTCACACAAGTCTCCTTCCCAAGCTCACTTACTCTCACCACCCTCTTCACCCCAACATTCACTCTTCTTTTCTGAAAACCCATACAAATCTTCACCTTAGCCTCCACAAGATAATGATCAAACATCCCTCCAGTTGCACCTCTAAGCACATTAACATCCAAAAGTCTCTCTTTCGCGCGCCTGTCAATTAACACGTAATCCAATAACGCTCTCTGGCCATCTCTCCTACTTACATAAGTATACTTATGTATATCTCGCTTTTTAAACCAGGTATTCCCAATCATCAGTCCTTTTTCAGCACATAAATCTACAAGCTCTTCACCATTTCCATTTACAACACTGAACACCCCATGTATACCAATTATTCCCTCAACTGCCACATTACCCACCTTTGCTTTCAAATCACCCATCACTATAACCCGGTCTCGTGCATCAAAACCACTAACACACTCATTCAGCCGCTCCCAAAACACATGCCTCTTTATATATATATATATATATATATATATATATATATATATATATATATATATATATATATATATATATATATATATATATATATATATATATATATATATATATATATATATATATATATATATATATATATATATATATATATATATATATATATATATATATATATATATATATATATATATATATATATATATATATATATATATATATATATATATATATATATATATATATATATATATATATATATATATATATATATATATATATATATATATATATATATATATATATATATATATATATATATATATATATATATATATATATATATACTAATATATATATACTAATATATATATATATATATATATATATATATATATATATATACATATATATATATAAATATATATATATATATATATATATATATATATATATATATATATATATATATATATATATATATATATATATATATATATATATATATATATATATTTATGTATATATATATATATATATATATATATATATATATATATATATATATATATATATATATATATATATATATATATATATA